>NW_010143826.1:0-57974 GCF_000699245.1 Pterocles gutturalis | reverse complement strand
CCCCCTGCCCCTCTTTCCAATGGTGGCTTTCATATCTCCACTTTAAACAAAAACCAGAAGTCCCTCATCTCCTGCCACTGCAAGGAAGACCAGAAGCAGGGAAAGCTACCTTGACACACATACTGCTACATGCTGTCAGCCCACCAAGTCATACAGGCTAAAAACAAAAGCCCGAGACTCGAGAGCTGTTTCAAGAACCCCTTCCACCCACAGAGATTGTGATGGAGGCCAAGGCAAGGAGCAATATATCTGCTGGTTACACAGGATGGGTTCAGGCTCAGGCCAGGTGGCTTTGCAAAGTACCTTTGCCCCTTCTGCTGTAACACGACATCAAATTTGGGCTTAAAGATTAAAAACATGGTTCTAGGTCAGTGAGGTCCCCTTCAGAACAAATGTGTTTTTTGTGTCTTTCCTCAGTCCCAAGCATTAGGTCCAACAGTTAAATCTCTCCCATACTTCTCTTTTTCCATTTTCTTAATTCTCCTTCCCCAAACCTCAGACATGGGAAAAATTACTTACATTTTCAAATTTAATTGGGTTGATTTCTTTTTCAATCACAGTGAGGACAGCCTCAAGCCGCCGTTCAAACATCACTCCCTCCACTTCAACAAACAAACCACATGCCTGGGCAGCCAGCCTCCTGTGTGAGCTCTGCCAACAGAAAGAATAACACCCCTTGTTACCTGATAATCAAATCCTGCAGCTCCCACGTGCAGGAGCTGGCAGCAACCCTCACTTCTGCCTATAGCAACAGCATCTTAAGAGTACTACTGAAAAAGGAGATGCTGCCAGATAGGGACAAAAGCACCTGGCAGCACAAGTTATCCTTGGAAACACACCCTGACACTGAAAACCAAAAGGCCTTTTCCAGCCTGGTTCCCAGCTGCAAAGCTCTGGAGACTCCTTTGCACTCTTTGATTCTTCACAATGCAACAGGTGGCTCACAGCTATACATCAGAACTGAACACATTAGAGATGAAAAGGATGAAGTGTTGAACAACACTTATTCCACTAGTACAGAGGGATGGAACCCGAGTCGTCTTTGAGGATAACTAAACACCCAGGCACCCAGATCAAAACAGGAGGCCTATAAGACTAGGTTTGCCACCTTCCAGCTGCCAGCGACAGACTGAAGCAAGTCTGAGCTAAAGACAGAATGAAAAGCCAATTACTGGGATCAGAAGAGCTTTAAGCAATTTGCTCAAACCTTTAACCTAAGCAAAGACTACCTTTGGTGAAATACCAGACCCAAAAGAGGAACTGTTAGAAAGCAGCACAATGCAGCTGTGAAGTCTGTAGGCTGACCTACAGCAGCAGCAGCTCCCTACATTTGTGCAGCTATACGAAGCTGTATAATTTCTTCCTTTTCTTACTATCAAGAGCTATGATGCTGAGTATGGGTTTACAGAGCTTTTATTCTAAGCTGAGTCTTGCTCACACTCTTTTCCTAAAACTCCAAAGTCAGGCATAACTGAACCCACGGATCCACTAGACCTGGTATTAGCAGTCTCTCACTTGCCTTAATTTTACTCAGCCCCCAAACAGAGTCCAGACCTGGTCAGTAAAAAGACCAAAGAATACCTTCTTGCTGTGAAACCACTCTGTGACCAGCGTAAACATCAGATCTTGTTTTTCGTTGTTTATCTTACTGAGCAGAGATTTACATGTCAAAGCCGCCATCTTTTTGCATTTGGCAGAGTCATCATTTATCATCATCATACAAAGAGAGAGAAAAAACAGCCCGCAGTATTTGTGAAGGAGATCCTAGAAAGAAACAACTGTTAGTCAACCACACATCCTGAAGAAGCTTCTGGCATTTAAAGGGGAAAAGAGGGGCATTTGTTGCACAGCAGATAGGAATAATGTCAGCCCTGAGTGGGGTCCACATCAGGCAGCTGAGCTGAAAGGACAGGATGATCCAGTTGTTGGAGCACACAGGAGTGTACAGCAGCTCTGATTTGCTAACACATCCCTGGGATAGCAAGTTGTCAAACCTCAAAGGGCATTTTCGTGCTCAACTCTCACTGTAACAGGCTTAAGTCCCTTAGCACTGCAGCAATCAGCCCAAAAGCCCCTTTCTCAGAGATAGCAGCTCTCTGCTACTGTACAGAGTTGCTGGGAAAAGAGTTGAGACACTAAATCTAATCAGGTGGTGCTGAAGCACAGCTTATTATACAGAATCTCTCTTCCTTCCTCCCAAATTCTTGCTTGATTGCACTTCTCTCAGTCTCCTGAGTGCTCCGTCAAGCTCCAGCTGCAGAGCTTCCAAGCATCTTAGCATTTTGGGTATGTTACCCTGCAGAGATGCACAGTTATTTTTCAGCTTTCATTTTGATCCACCCCACTGAGAAGCCCGCCCTCTCCAAGTCAGGCCAACAAAACATATGGTACATTACCTACCAGTTCAGTTAACAACATACCTCATGAATGTTGAAAAAACCCAACAAAACAAAAACCCCAATGAGAAAACTCTAGACTTCACTTTCTATTCCTAACCCATTTCCTAAACTGGTTGTGTTTCCTCCTGGCATAAATCACCATCAAGTTTATCCAAATTCCAGCTGACAGAGCTTTATTTTACTTGCAGACTGAGCACATTAGATAAAGAAGTACTGCAGACTTTCCAGCATGTAATATCTCTTTTGGAGCAAGGCCAGGTTCTTTGGAGATAAGTGAACATTCTGCTCAAGATAAGAGATAATAAGAACTACCAAGGGTTCCCAAAATAAACTGCTTGTAAAATGCTGTTACTGCAAGCTGCAGTAACTGCTTGATGCTTGGAACACCAAGGGGTGCTTGTTACCTTTGGGAACATATCAAGGAGGTACGCAATCATCTCCAGTGCAGATTCCCTTCCAGTTTCATACTCGTATCTGTGAGGAAATGATTAACAGTTAGGACTGGGTTAATACTCTAGAAAGTAGCTAACAATTACAAGAATGGCCAATGCCAGCAACACACCCTGAAGGGGATCTTTCTACAACAGCTACCGGACCTGGTCTGATAGGAGCAGAGGAGCAACAGAC
Organism: Pterocles gutturalis; assembly: GCF_000699245.1. Lineage (NCBI taxonomy): Eukaryota > Metazoa > Chordata > Aves > Pterocliformes > Pteroclidae > Pterocles > Pterocles gutturalis. The sequence continues at coordinate 54,948 of NW_010143826.1, read as the reverse complement.
CCATCAGCTCCATCTCCCAGAGAACAGGCACAGAGAGACAAAGAGGTGAAAAAGGGCTCCAGCCAACTTGAGTCAGCACAACCACACTGTGCTATGGTGCTAGGGAACATGGTAAACTACTGTCACCTTGAGCAAGGGAGGGGCCACACCCAGAAGGAAGTTTCAGGCACTCTGAACTGGTGCAGTTGATCTCACCTGTGCCTGAAACTGCAGTTGAAACCACTGCCATGGGACAGCAGTCATATAAATGTACCTTCCCTTATTCTTTCTGAATTTTCCAGTTCATCTGGTTCACAACCAGTCGAGCTGGTTACCCACTAAGAAAACAACTGAACCTTTGCTTACAAAGAGATAAAGAACAAAGGCAGCTGTGAAACAGGGAAGAGAAAAAGGGCTTGCTTTATCAAACAGCCCATCTGAAAAAGGGAAATGTTTTAGAGGTAGGAAAATCAAGACTTCAGCCTCACCCTCCCCTCCTCATGAAGAGCCCTTTGGTGCATTAGGTGGCCACTAAAGTCATATTTAAGCAACAAAGTTCTGTTCTGACAGAGATGTCAGGAATATAAACTCACTCCAGTTGTGCGAGCATGAAATCCAAATTGGTTTTCAGCTTGTCACCGAGCGGGTAGTCCAGAATGTATTTTAAGTAAATCTGGAAAGAAAAAACAACAGAGAGGAGTTACAAGAAACACTCAGGAAAACTTGTAAAAAGGTTATGAAGAAAATGCAGTGATGGAACAGCAAGTTTACGAGAACCATCACTTTCTTCTGTGTAAGTTCCTATTACACAAGGGGCCAACAACAGCTTTCAAGCTCTGTGCCCGGAACAGGATCTGCAGGCGTTTGACAACTGCCAGATAAGTCTTTAGAGTACTACTGTGATTCATGCAGGATTCTGTTGAGAGATTCTGCATTCTTCAAAATTCATCCTATAACTATGGAAATGCACTATTTGGTTATGCACAGCTCCTGCTGTATCTGTATCCCAGTGCTTGAAATGAAGCCACCAATTCTGCCTTTTGGTGGCTTTTACCTTGGAAAGAAGGAGGAAGTAGTGGGAAGGAATCACAGATTTGTGGCAAATTCTGTTCTGCTGGGATTCAGAAAAGGGCAAAGCTCTTAGTTACAGGGGCCTAAAAGCCTCCAAACGAGGGACCATGTCACTGCTGCTGAGCAGCCCTCTGAAGGTACTCCATGGCAAGCAGTCTCACTATAGGTAAGCACTCCGCGATTCTGCTGTGCATCAGCCACAAGAACAAAAGCAGCCACAGAACCAGGGGACAAGGATCAGTAAGAAGCGGAAATGTGGCTAGGGGTTCAGTGGAGCTAAGGCACATGTCTGTGAGAGCTGGGATGGCCACTCTAAGCCCTCTCAGCCTGTTAGGCTGCTCTAAGTAAAGCAAGATGAGTGACTTTCCATTCTACCAACCTGCCTGCACTGGACTCGCACCGGCTCACTCTGACCTGTGATGGCCAGCTGGGCAACCTTCTGCAGCACATCATCAATTTCAGGGACAATCAGCTTCCTGGATAAAATAGCCTAAAAATGTGAAAGTACAGCTGAAGTCATATCATTTTGCTTGCACCGTCTGACATGCAGTACTCATGCAGTACCTGGGGCTACACTGGTCTTAGGTCATACATTAACACTGACTTTTTCACATCTTCAAACATAGCTAGAGCAACTTTAAACTTTAAAAAAAAAAAAAGGGGCAGAAAAAGGTGGCTTACAAATCTGTATCTGTTTCTTTTGGAGGACACAGAATACCTGGACTAATGATTAGGGATGTCAATTCTTTAGCAAAAACATCCTCAGACCCAAATACATCCTCATACGCATGCGTATAAAACAGCATCCCAAACAATTTTAAACAGCAACTACAAGTCAAACAGGAAAGCTTTGCTGCTTCTCCCATCCACCCCATAACAGAGAACATTAAACCCATTCAGTGGCCTGTTTCTGACGTGAAACAGTACAGCATTTCACCAACAGACAGAATCACTGCCATTCCAGTGGCTCACAGAACCCATACACCTGCTGCAAAGAAATACCTTGAGAAGGCCAAAGGCAGTGGCTTGGCGTGATGAATCATAAATGTCTTCTTCAGCAAAGCCAAGCAACACTTGGAGCTGTTTGCTTGTTATCTGACTCTTTGCATTCTTCACAAGTATTGTTACACACTACAAAAATCAAATTGCACATTGTCAATACACATGCAGTGCCATAAAACATAAGCCCACACCAAAGCCTGACTGTTTACACCATTTAGGTTTGAAAAGACAAACTGCTGCTCTGAAATATGCAGCTAACACTGTTCTCACCACATTTTGCTTTCAGCTGGCAATTCTGAGATAAAAAGTGAACACAATCAAATACATAAATTCATACTAGCCCTTGAAATGAGTAGGGATGCTCACAGACATGAACCATGATGCAGGAACACAGCCAGGAAGAGGGGAAAATTCTTCTGGCATTGTCATTCAGCAATTACTCTAACTTTCCCTTATGATCATAAAGCTGTAATTAATTCAGCAACACATTTAGAAGACACCTACAGGAAGACACTGCACACTGTAAGTGTAGTTATTACTACTACCAATTGCCTTGTCTCACTTCAGCTGCAACAGTTTATTCAACGAATCATGTTACAAGCAAGCTATGCTAGTACAAAACTGATGCCTCTCGACAGACAGTGTGGTAACAAGATACTATTATAAGGAAGAAAGAAGGCAAATATGCTTCTACAAAAACACTTCTCCAGATCCAAGCTGTGCATTTTTGGTGGGTAACTTTCTTTAAGTTTGCACTTGGGAAAGGATCAGCAAGGCCACATTTCCCTTGCTACCTTGTGATCGCCAGACTACCTCTCCAGGGACAGCTGCAGGAGGGATCTGGAGCTGGAAGAGCCTCATTCTGCTGAGCTAATCCTAAAGTAAAAAAGAGCAGAGCTGGGTCTGACTTACTTTGAAACAGCTCACAACCAGGTGGAAATTCTGGCCTTTGGCTACACCTGTCTTGGCAAATTCTTTCAGCAACAGGAAAAGCTGCTTGATCAGTGTCTCCAAATTTGTACTGATAGAAGGCAAAGGGAACTTTAAAATCCATACTAAGGACTGGAGAGCACCAGTTACCACCTGTAAGAAAGAGCCAAAGGACAGCACATGGGTACAGTGACACTAACAGAACACATTTCTCACTCTGTTACAGACATGGCCAGGCTAGCTGCAACTGTAGTAAAAAGGAATTAGCCAACAAAATCAACCTCTTTCAAACCATTCATATATAATACAAAGGCCTTCTCAGTTCTAAAACCACTATTTGCCACTCCCTAATTCTCTAACTTTGATTTTACTAAGTGAAGACATTAACACAGTGCTGATGGAAGCAGAGGTGCCTTCAAGGCATAGAAGTTGCTCTGCCAAAACCCCAGGTCACCTGAAAGCCCTGTTCCAGGTATCTGATAGCCTACGAAGCATGCCTCCCATTTTGGGAAACTCAGGGTTTAACAGATTCCCTCCTAGGCTCACTCAAACCCAAAGCTGCCCAAAAAGGAGGCTGTCTATGGTGTTGGGAATAAAGACATTAGAACTGGATCAAAAGAAACCACAGTTGTGACAATATCACTCCCAGTACCCACAAGACCTCACGAATATCCTCACAGATAGCCTATGAAGTCTGCGAAGTCCAGGCTACAAACATGCACCAGGAAAACTTGTCCATACTTGAACCTGTAGCACTAGGGGCAGAGCATTCAGTCCTCCGTCAGCCACAATCCTTCCTCCCCCTTGGGATATCATGTCCTCAAACAACTTAATCTGCACACTTATGAAATCAGGTTTGAAAACTGGATAGCCTTCTCTTCTCTTGCAGATCAACTGCAGATGACATTTGTGGGCAGAACACTTCTTAGTAAAACATACAGAATAGACAGACTCCAGCTCAGAACTGTACCTTGACATCCATGGATTTCAGGCAGTCTATAAGCAGCTGAACAAAAGGATCTAGCATTTCCAAAACACCCTCCTCAGAAGAATTTACCCTGGACCTCTTCAGGCTCATGTGCAGCAGCTGGCGAAGAAAACACAGGACATTCATCTCAAAGTCAGGCTGGGACTCACATATATCAAGTAAGGTCCCACACTTCAGGTTGTAGTAGAATTGATGCCACATCCCATTCAAATACCTGCAACAGGCTGAGCACTTTTTATATCTCTCTAAGAGGCACCATTGGAGTTACCAAAATAAAGTTAAGGCTATTGCCTGTGTTCTTAACGCAATATATCCAGAATACCTTCCTTTGGATGCTCTTAACAAAAATTTTGATTGCAAAGCTTTGTATCTGAGGAGATCCTTACCCGAAGTCCTGAATCAACCAAGATATATGTGTTAGTCCTGCTGCTGACACGTGCTTTCTGCCCTCCTCTTGTGGGAGTGGGTGGGAGCAGCAGGCAGCTGTCTGGTTGCAGCCGAGGATCTGGAGGAGGGTCAACTTTTTTTCTGAAAAGCAGTGTATGGCAAAGGACAATATTCAGATTTCAACCCTCTCCACAACAAGCTTGCTGTTGGGAGTGAAGAGAGCTGGACTGCGCTCAGCTGCTACCCACACAGCAAGCAAAAGCAGGTCACACACAGAACATAGTGAAATAAAATTAACTGGAGTGCAGCATGACAGACAGGACCTTCAGACTTGAGAACGTCACTGTTACAAAGATAACAAATGCATGCTGATTTGCATTATATCCCCACTTGTTTCTTCTCAGTGGACAGACAAAAGTTTGGTAGTTCCTTCAAGCAAATATACCTCCCACCACTATCCACTGCACTTCATTTACTGGTATTTACTTCAGTTTCTGATGGCTTATAAAAACTGGTCCAGGAAAGCTGACTCTAGAGCAAGCCAGCCTACACCATAATGTAGGAAATGCAAGACATCCAGATCCAGCTCTGAGCAGTGACACCATGAGATGGAGAGGAAATCTGATGGTTCTCCCCGACTTCTGCATGAACACTGAATAAAGTGACAACCCACAGTTTCTCTTGTTCCTGACCCCATGTGAATGGCCAGGACCCCAAACACTCTTACATGCCAGTTTGTAGCTCCCTCTTAAACACTGCCCCTCGTCCCTTCATCCAAACACCCAAATGCATATATCAGCTTACCAGACGGTGAAAAAGCCTTACTGAAGGCCCTGAGCATTTGCAAAAGCAGACTCCCATGAGTTCAGGAAGTGATTGCTCCCATTTCCAAGCTTTCTCCTTGCCCTCTGACTGCCCAAATAATTCACTTGCATTGAAAACAAAAGGCAAGTGAAAGCAAGGAAACCCTCATACACTTGACTGGTTGGATTTGAGAGCTGCCATTTCTGCAAGCAAACCTTCCAACCAATATCAGACCATGCGGATAATACCCTGGAACTCACTTGGCCTTCTCAGTGAGCAGAGGCAAGTTTTCACTGATGAGACCATGACTGAGGAGGAGGAGGGATTCTGCATTCATGTCTGAATTGCAGATCAGCCCTGCCATGATGTGACGCAGTGCCTCATGCACCTTCCGGACTATCTTCAAGCTTGTGGTGCTCTCCAGAATCTGCAAAGGTACAACCATAAGAGTCAGGAGGGCAACATGAGGGCAATGATCTCCCATCTGTACTCAGAAATCAGGGCAAAAGCCAGAGCAATTCCTCCCTCATCTCTGCTGCCTTAAGTCCCCAGATCTCTACATGAACAGCATCCTATCGCCTCAGCTCTGCCTCAACATCCCTCCTTTCCCTCCAGCCTCTTCTCAGGCTCCGGTCAGTTCACCTGTCACCACGAGGACACTCTAGAGCTCATGAGCAAACCAGGGCTCAATCTGTGCATGAGCTTGCACTCTACTAAAAAAAAAAAACAAAAAAACCCAAAAAAAACCAAATAAAAAAACCAAAAAAAAATCTCTGAAAAGGCAGTTATTGCACATGGACAAACCACAGAGCTGCCTTACAGGACTTTGGCGCTCCAGAATAAATGGCATTAACAGGAGCTGGAAGAGGGAGACAGCATGGAGAACTCATAGTGGGATGTTTCCACTCTAACAGGGGAAAGCTTCCCAGAACACCATTTCCTACCCTGGACATCAACAGCAAAGTCTCACTTTATGAGCTGGGTGCATACTGCCTTCCAAAAGAAAAATGAGAAGCCAAAGCGTGATTATATAGGAAACGCCACAGTAGCCACTTGGAGGCTCTAGAGTTTCTTTTAGATTATACAGAACTGAGAGTGCTTTGAGTTAAGAAAGACTCTGGCTGAATTTTCTTACCTCTTTCAGTGGCAGAATAAGTTTTGTCACCTGGCCCTTTCCTATGAACTTTCCAAGAATTTCATAGGAATCATAACTCTTGTTCTTGCGTGCTTCCATGACCTTGGAGACAATTCCCTTAACTTCCTTCTCTTCAGCTATATTCCCAAACAACTCTTGGTTGAAAATCTATGGAAATCAGGCAAGAGAAGTGAATGAGAAGAGCAGAAAAGCAGAGCCAGATTCCTTCAGTAGCAGCAGAACAACACTTTTTCCACACTCACAGAAAAAAAAAATTCTCCAGGTTTCCCACAAATCATGTCTACCTTTCCTTCGTCAACATAAAACACCCCATCTGGGGCACACCAGATGAGGAAACTCCTCGCACCCCCCTGTGGTGCTGTGATACAAAGAGCAGGACCACAGTCAGGCCAAGACATCTAAATATACCCCATCCTGGGCTCCCTGGACTGCATTGACTTGATGTCTGTTGACTTGCTCAGCCATTTATTTAACTATCTCAATCTTAAATCCATTCCCTCTCGGGACGCAGGGTTCAGGATATAGCCCCAGAGATATTTTGTTACTCTACAAGGGGTCTGCTGATGCCTCAGTAGAAAACAGTCTCCTTCCTTTGCAGTACACAGGCAATCAGCTCCATTTGCCACCAAGTCCGAGACAATCTACACAAAACCTTCGCCTCCCAGAACCTGCCCCGGGCACTTCATGATTCTCTTTCCTTCAATCTTTAATTCCTTTTACCTCAATCAGGATATCTAAGCAGGGGTCCAAATCACCAACATGAAGCCTGGTAGCAAGGCCCTTCAGTAACAGGTTCACGGTGAAAGTCAGCACATGGAGCTAGAGAAAAAGAGAACAGATCGTGTTTCCAGCCCCCTGCATAGACCTCTTTAATGCATGGGGAGACTCCCATAGCAGAGATGCCACAACTCACACACTGCACTTGAGCTCTTGCTACAGGAAAAAAAAATCACTGGGAGGATGAGAATGCATGTACCAGCAAGCAGGAAGAAGACTCATGTCTCTCCACACATTCCAGCAGGAGGGCCAGAATCTCCTCTTTTCCCAGTGCTTTTACTGGTATTTTTAGGCTGTGCTAATTGGCGCTTTCATTATTATAGCAGCCAGAAACTCACACTATTCTGCTGTGGTAATTCACATAGAAAATTATTCTTAACCTAAACCACTGTGGAAAGAGGAAAGATGAATTAATAGTCAGAACCTTGGCTCTTGATCTAGGAAGCAAGACTTCAATTAGCATCACCACATACTGTCTGTGCAGTCTCTGTGGCAACTCACCTCGGTGCTTGGCCCTAATGAACTTAGTGGAAAGATTCCTACTAATTTTATTGGAACCAGAAATTAATTCCTCACCTCCAAACCTCAACTCTTCACTGGGAAGATGGAATCTTTCTCTTCTTCCCTGATTAGACTCTAAATTCTTTGGGTACAGAGCCTCATTTGAGACTTGGCATAACAGAGACTGATGCAGACACTATTATACCAAGCTATTCTATCAGTGCAAAACAATTTCAGTAGCAACTTCTCTTTGGCTTCTCCTCCTAACACACTAAAAAAACCTACAGAGAGCAGAAGAGTAAGAATTTCAGCATTACCTGGTACCCATGGACAAGAGTGGACTGCATCTCTTTTAAGATGTACAGAAGGTACTTCACTCCCAACACTTCCATGATTTTAGTGAGGGTGTTACGGGCGATGTCCCGGATTTCCTGAAATCTGTTCCTCAGAAATGTGCAGACTTTCGGCAGGATGCTGGAAACCAAGACAGACAGTTCACCCTAATTACGCCAATTACACTGCTAGTTAAGGAGGCTGCTTTTCAGGGATGTTTTACAACCAGAGCTATACTCAAAGCCAGCCTCACAGAAAGGCCTTATAATCATATACACACCTACTGTCCTTCAAGACATTTTACAGTTTGTCTTCTCTTTCTGTACACTACTCTTTTCTCAGCTCTGCCACCCCTACCTCTGCACTCTGCTTCACAGCTCTGCTCTTCTTTAGAGATCTACTAAGTTCCTCTCAAACTCATCTTTACAGAAGTCAAATGTTAACAGAGGGGAACGGCACTAGGAAAATGCATTTCCAAAAAAGGTATTTCAGGACTGTTAGGATATCCCTCTTGGATTTAGCCTTGTACATAACCACAGCTTAAGAAAGGTGCCTGAACTCATTCCCAGCACAATGAACAGCACTTAAGGAGCTCTGACAGGATTTACCTTGGCAGGTTGGCTTCCATCACTTCTTGGGGAAGACACTGCATCATCCTGACCATTGCAAAAGCTAATGGAATACGAACTACCTCGTCATCATTCACAACATTGGATTTCACGAGCTTGTGTTCCTCATCTCTTTTAACCTTTTAAAGAAGAGGCATACACAATGCACTTTTAATATACATAAACATATGAACAGAGTTTTAAGCAAATCCTGCTTTTTCTCAACAAACCCTGAGAAGAGGCCAACAAGGCAAGCTGCTGTCCTCTGCTGACTACAGGAAAAACCCAGACAGCTAAAGGTCAGGTGAGATCAATCCTTGTGTTTTCAATACAGAAGCTAAGCTGGGTGCTAGCAAGAGGCTGAGAACTTTTCAACAGGCCACATCAAGTGAATTGTTTCACTTGTGTGGTTCAAGAGAGTTCTTAGCAGGGAAGTGAGGATACCACACCCACACTGACCAGGGGGTCTGTCAGTAATCTCGATGACACACTAAAGGGGATGAACCTTCTTTTGTGCTTTTCCGTGGACTCCTCCCAGTTGCACCTACCTTTTTTTTTTTTGTGCTGCATTTCCACTGGGCTCTTTGAAGTAGCTTCCCAACCCTTACAGTATCAGCACTGGCCTGCAAGCCACCTTCCAAAGCCAACTTCTTACCTTTGCAACAATACACCTGTGCAATTTAGGCAAGATGCTGACTGTAACTGTATCTTGAATGTGTTTGATCAGACACTCCAGCTCCTCTTTATTTCGAGGTAAGAAAGAAACAGGTCTGGTCACTTGCTCAGGATCTTCAGATTTCTCAGCTGCATGCTCTGGTTCTGCAGACTCCTCAGGGAGATTCTCCCCTTTTTTTTTCTCAACGACCTCCTCTTCTCCTTCACTCTGCTCCAGATCCATGGCTTCTTCAGCCTCCATCACTTGTTCAAGGTCCATGGCAGCAGCTTCTGTCAAGTAATTGTCAAAAGCACAGGTAATTATAGGAGGCCACAAAGACTGAGCCCTTAGAAGAGACTCTTGTGATGACTTCGTTCTGGACAAAGCTCCTACCTATCACCAGCAACAGTAAACAATCACTAAGCATCAGAGTTGTTTTACTGGGCAGAGAAGCTCTGGCATGCCAGTTTCTGATAACCACCCCTCAGGGCTAGGCTTAAAGCAAAGAAGAGGTAGCTCTTTGGCTGAACTCCACAGACAGCTTAGCAAAGGTCAATGTGTGTAGAGAACTGCCATTGACTAACATTTGAGAATTTCACAAGGCAAGAGGTACTGACAAGCACAACTGTGAGATATCCTCCTTCCTCAGAATATCCCAAAGACTACAACATAGGTAACAACAATGGTGAAGAAGCCAAAGATACCACTTCTTCCCATGAAATACTGGGGGAAGCAAAGCCAGGATGTACATCACCCTGGTTAGGCAGCAGATAACAATGAGAGCAGCCAACATCAAGGACAAAAAAATACAGATGTGTCAGCAGCCAAATGGGTGGGTGAAGACCTTGGAGAACTCCCCACATTTGCATAAACCCAGCCTCAGCTGTTTCGGTATATGGAGGCCTGGGATGGAGAGGTAACGGAGATGGTTCCCTCCACCTCCCCTCACTATGTCAAAACACAGGAAGACAGTCTGCAGCGCTCCTGAGGAAGTAAGTCAAAACTAGCTTTCCAATATATACATTTTAAAAAGCTGGGAGTAGCTAACCTCAAGAGTAAAACACTAAATTTGATTAGCTGCACTTTAAGCAATTAGAGATAGCGTTTCTACAATCAGGAGCAGAAACCTCACCTTGGTTCTCAATGGTGACAAGCTGCTTTTCAAGTGTTTTGTGGTCAAAGTGAAAGGCTTCCAGCACTGTCTCTAACAAACTGCGAAGGAAAACAGAGAGATCAGCTCTCCATCCTAAAAGGAGAAGCTGCATAGCCCAACACAAAGGAAGACCTTAGAAGACCTTTTTAAAAAATTTCAGACTCAGTGACAAAGCAGCTTAACGAGGTTTATCTTGAAATAACAACCCAGGAAATAAAAACAGGTAGCTTTTCAGCTAGATGCATTCGGTGACCTAGGTCACTGTGAAACCTCACAGACAGTGGTACTAGAGCAATGGAGGTGTCCCAGGAGCAGGGACAGCCTGACAGAGGCAGAAGCTGCTAATGCTGACATGCACGCAGTGAGATATAGCCCTGAGAAGGCAATGACCTGTTAATCCTTCATAGTCCAGTCACTCGAACTCCAAGACCATGCCTTCTTTCACTCGCATAAGCCCACCTCAAAGTGGGCAATCTCTCATGCCAGGGAAGAGGTTAAAATCCATGTGATGCTCCTTAAGACACTGAATTTTGCCTTAGCAGTCTTTGGAGAAATGTAGAACAACACTGCTCACAGTACCTACCTGACTCCCAGCTTTGGACTGATCTGTCCGGTTTGCAGGACATGGATGAAATGTTTTAAGTGGTACAAGTATGCTGACCAGGAGAGATGGTGGCACACAGCTCCAACAAGTTCAACCGAGGCTGTTACCATATTTTCATGCTGTTCAAAACATAGAAATTCAGTTGCTGTTAGCATTCATGCTGAACACACGTCTAAAGCATACTTTACCGAAAGTGACAAGAGCCAGAAGATGTAATGTCTGTTTAGTGGGGATGCTTGGTAATCAGCTCTTTCAGATCTCCTCCTGATCACCAGGTAAAAAATAAAATAAAATCACAAACCACCAAGCACAGATCTCCCAACCCACTTCCTCCAAATATTTCTGCACACATTTAACTTTTCTCACATAACTATATCTATGGGCTCACTTGTGTGAAGAGCTAAAAACCAGTCAAGATATCTAACCACAGACACATGGCACGCTGCTGAGCTATGCTGATCAACTAGAAATACAGTTGTGATGTGAAATAAAATGTGTTTTGTTTCTTCACCAAGGTTTCAAATGCATTTTACCTCCCATTGGTCAAAAAGTGACTGCAGTCACTCTACTGATGGGCAAAGTCTGTATAGCTGCATGTGCTGGGCCCTGTGCCTAAGCTCTAACTGTTTCAGCTTCAGAAGAATATTTCTGACAGTAAGTGAATTAGACACTTGCTTGGTCTGACATAATCAACTTTGCTCTTCTCCTGACAGTGTGCAGGGAACTGTACAGAAGTGTGAAGTCTTGCCTTTCCAAGTCACAAGCAGAAAGTCTATCCACATTGACACTACAAGTAATTTCATTGCATATGTTTTCAATAAAATGTACAGAATGTGACTAACTAAATGTCACCCTTCAAACTTTAATTACAAAGCTACTAATGATTTCAGAGGTTTTCAGCTGATTCCTGCAGTTCCCCTGAAACTCCAGAGAAAACAGTATTTATTGCCACCTCAATTACTAGGCACAGCCCATGTTCCCCACCACACACATTCTGCTGCTAAAGAGTGACTAATCTCACAACTGAACAGGAAGATAGCAGTTAGGAGGCAGAGGGGAAAAAATAATAATCTGATCACAAAATATGTAAACAAATATAACCCCAAGTAAAAAAACAAAAAAAAACCCCAAAAACATAAAGAACAAGCCCCAAACACTTAAGAGATCCATCTTCAAGAAATAGAACAGGTTTAACAGATATAGGATTGGACCCAGATTGCATCCAGACCTTCCAAATCCTCTTTCTGCCACCAAAAGAAGCACAGCACTCTTGTGTGAAAGGGGAACACCCACTCCACAAACCCGTCAGCCTTTTAAAATGGTTAGTCTTTTAAGGAGAATAGTACAAGTAAGATGACAATATTCACAATGGATGAGTTCAATTTAAAAGCCTACCTTAAGCATTTTTTCACTAAAAATGGCAGTAGTAGCATAAGGCATGATGTAGTTCTGCAGGGATTTGGAAGACAGCACAAGTTTTTTTTCAGTGAGCTGCTTAGCTAGTTTCCTCAGAGCTCGTGCCCTCCTGTGGATCTGAGACAAACATGAAAGACAGTGAATGAGGTGGCCCCTGAGTCACAGCTAGCTCAAGGGAGCGCATACATTCAGCAGTTCTGAAAATGCCTCTCTTTTAAGTAATGACATAAACATATTACACTCATTTTCAAGGACTGGCCATGCCTTTTTCCTTCAGTCTCTGGACTTTCACTAGCTTTTTGCTTCAGTAAATGTTCCAACTCAACAGGATATTTCACTGTGAATTCACAATTGTAAGACTATGCCACCTTCAGGCATCAGACAAGGGAGCCAACTGATACAACAGGAGAAGGCCTAATAAAATTTCAAGGAAAAAAATTTAGACTCTACATGTAACTACAGATGTTGCAAAGGCTCTCTGTGATTACACCTCTGAGAGCAGGAGAAACACTTAATTTTCATACTGCAAGAAAAAACAGGAGACCAGGATTTGCGCAACATCTCTATTACAAAGGCCTGTGAAGGAAAAGGGCTGCAGATTCTCCAGACAGACAGTAGCAGGGAACAGGCTATTAAAAACAAAAAGACCTGTTTTAACAATATCTAACCACACAGGTTCAATTTCTCTGTAAAGACAGTGCATAGATGCTTTGGAAAACACTACCTCAAAGTAAAATGCTTTTGCTTTGGCAGGGGGAGAGAAGCACTAGGGAATGCCTGTTGCCTCTTACCTGCATGTGTTTCATGTTCTCAAAGAAGTCCATGTCGGGATCGTGGCAGTTGGTCAACTGGACCAAATCCCGGAATTCAGGATTTGCTGGGAATGTTTGAATGAGGCAGGAAAGCAATGATGTGTAGTCCTGCTGGATGCTCTGCAAACAGCAAGCAGTGAACGTTAAGCATGTCTCAGAGAGGCTGCTACAGACTCCTCAGAAGAGCAGTGCTGTCATTTACAGAGTATTTCTGGCCAAGTCCTATTCTTTGATAACAGCAAATACACCTGTATTTTGGACTACACACACATTAAAGTCTCTCCTCCAAAGAATGAGCTACAACTGAGAGAAGCTGAACAATGGCAAAGAAACACAAGACAGTGGAGTTCTCTAACTTGTTACATTTTTATAAGATTTCACATGAAGGGCAAATTTGATTACAGTGGGTATCTGCAACAGACTCAAATAACTCATCCATAAGAAGTCTCATATGCCCTGGCATCCTGAAGACAGCTGGAGATGTGTAATCAGGTAACAGTGCCTTACCTCAGTCTTACTCTTCAGCCCTCTTCTCACAGACTCCAGGAGAGTGTGCTGGATTAATTCCTTGTAGTCACCTTCTGCGTGGTCGATTTCTGACAGTCGGCGGATAAAACTGGTCAAGCAAAGACTTGCGTTGTCACTAAGAGCCATATCTCCTAGCTAAGTGGATGAAGAAATTGTACCACATGAGTCTGGATATGACACCTTTTTCTCCCCAAAAGACTGAACAGTACCACTGGACACGACATCACATGGCCCGTAGAGACCCAGTAACTCTTGAGACCCTTCCTCTTCTAGCGCCGAATTAATGCCCATCCCTCCAATCAGGAGAAATCCTTCTACATTTACCAGCAGGCACACACAACCAGAATATGCTTTCAAGACTGTAATATGCCTTTTATACAGTACAAATTGAATGAACAGAGCCAGGGTTCACTGATAGAAAGGTGCACTGTACTTGGGTGAGCCTTCTTGCTGCACTGTATTTGCCCTTCTGGACACACAGGTGAAAAGGCAAGCAAACAAAAAAACAGTTGTTTGCAAGAAGACTCAAATATGCCCTCTGAACATTTTGCAGTGTCAAAAAACAGCCAATGGAAATACTTTGGAAGTTAAGATTCATCATGGACACATGGTACACGAAGCAAGAGAAGGAACACTCGGCCAACCTGTATGGTATAGAAGCAATTGTGCATAACAGGGATGAGGAAGTTGATATCCACTGCTTGCATTTCCTTGATGTGGGCTGTGATTGACTGGAATGCTGACAGACGTACATCAAAGTCAATATCATCGAGATGTCGTTGATCAAAGGCATTCAGCTACGACAGAGCAACAAGTTGTTCATGAAAAAGGCCAGAAACACAACAATATGGTGTTGGGGAAAAAAGTGAGCAACTAAACTGTGCATACCTTAACAACATCAGTAATATACTTCAAGTCACTGTCCAAATCAGATAAAGTCTAAAAAGAAACAAAAAAGAAAATAGTTTAACTGTTATAGTTGTTAAAAGTTTGGAGAACTCAAGACATTACCACTTGAGACAAAAAAATAAAAAAAGCAACAGCATCAATCTTTCTCCTGTTAGAAGCTTTAGAAGAGCGATTCTTCCGTAAGTTGCAAGATGTGTGTCTTAAGTTCCTACGTTTCTAAATGTCTACACAGAGTGTTTCGTGGGTTTTCCTGATGAAAAAAAGAGCTCTAAGTCACTTCAAAGAAGTACAAAACAGACTGACTGCTATAAATCAGTGAGAGAAGAATACAAACAGAAATCATCTTCAGGACACCGAAAGCCATTATTTCATAAAGATACAGGATTTGTTACAGATGAAGTGTGATTTATTTGGCTTCTCTTACACAAAAGAACCCTGGTAATGCTCACATCAACCAGGCTGTAAGCCAAAACTTTTATAAATCTTTGTGCAGCTTATTAATTTCTATCATATACAGTTGTGTTACTTTCACTTAACAGATAATAGTGATTGAAGGAATCACAGAATGGTCTGTGTTGGAAGGGACTTTAAAGATCGTCTAGTTCCAACCCCCCTGCCATGGGCAGGGACACCCTCCACTAGACCAGGTCGCTCAAAGCCTCATCCAGCCTGGCCTTGAACACCTCCAGGGATGGGGCATCCACAGCTTCCCTGGGCAACCTGGAACAAACTGGAACAGTGTCTCACCACCCTCATAGTAAAAAATGTCTTCCTAGTATCTAATCCAAATCTACCCTCTTTCAGCTTAAAACTGTTACCCCTTGTCCTGCTGCTACACTCCCTGATGAAGAGCACCTCCCCATCTCTCCTTTAGGCCTCCTTTAGGTACTGCCAGGCTGCTATAAGGCCTCCCTGGAGCATTCTCTTTTCTAGGCTGAACAACCCCAACTCTCTCAGCCTGTCCTCATATAGGAGGTGTTCCAGCCCTCTGATCATCTTTGTGGCCCTCCTCCAGATCCTCTCCAACAGGTCTATCTCCTGTGCTGAGGATCCCACAGCTGGACGCAGCACTCCAGGTGGGGTCTCATGAGAGCAGAGCAGAGAGGGAGAATCACCTCCCTTGATCTGCTAGCCACATTTCTCTCGATGCAGCCCAGGACACAGTTTGCTTTCTGGGCTGCAAGCACACATTGCCAGCTCACGTTGAGCTTCTCATCAACCAACACGCCTATCCTTCAGGGCTGCTCCCAATCCATTCTCCGCCCAGCCTGTATTTGTGCTTGGGATTGCCCTGACCCATGTGCAGGACCTTGCACTTGGCCTTGTTGAACTTCACGAGGTTTGCATTGGCCCACCTCTCAAGCCTGTCAAGGTCCCTCTGGATGGCATCCCTTCCCTCCAGTGTGTCCACCACATCCACACAGCTTGGTGTCATCAGCAAACTTGCTGAGGGTGTACTTAATCCCACTGTCTATGTTGTCAACAGAGGTGTTAAACAACACCGCTCCCAATACCGACCCCTGAGGAACACCACTCATTACCAGTCTCCACTTGGACATGGAGCCACTGACTGCAACTTTTTGAGTGTGACCATCCAGCCAATTTCTTATCCACTGAGTGGCCTATCCACCAAATACATGTCTCTCCAGTTTAGAGACAAGGGTGTCGGGCAGGACAGTGTCAAATGCTTTGCACTAGTCCAGGAAGATGATGCTCTTTCCTTATCCACCAACACTGTAACCCCATTGTGGAAGGCCACCAAGCTTGCCAGGCATGATTTGCACTCAGTGAAGATGTGTTGGCTGTCACCAATCACCAGATGATGTAGATTAAAATGTTTTTTAAGATCATGTACAACAAAGATAAATACTAGTACTTATTTTGCTCTTGATGTCTTATAAGAAGTCAAAAAAAGCTCAGAAAGACACATAAAAATGCAATACCTGAAATACCAAGCACAGCTTATGTCGAGAGAGTTTGTTCTGGATGACAGAAAAAAGCTTTGCCAGTGGTTTGAGAAAGCTTATAGGGTTTGAGCAATGCCTCAGCAAGTTTTGCACCGTCTCGAGAATGTCAATCTCTGTACTCTGAAAGAGACAGATAACTGTCAATAAATACTGAAACCTCATGAGATTATTTCATTTCCTTGGGAAATATTTCAAGACACAGAGTGAACATAACCACTTTGGTGTGTTTTACCCAGATCACAGATACCAAATAAGAACAAAGAATTAGAAGAACACACTCAATGCAGTCATCAAATCTCTCAAAAGCACTCGCAACCTTTCAATTAGACACAAGCACAGTGTTAGATAAGAGTGCCATCATGATGAAGACTTCCTCAAACGACTCAAAGGTCAGGAGAACTAACAGAGCTTTAAAAAGCAGTCTTTCTGTAACCTGTGAAATGAACAGTAACAGCACCATATACTTGCATGATCTCCTTGAATGGAAGTCATATATGGTCCCGTAATGATTCACAGATTTAAAAATCAAGAATCCTCTGCGAACAACTAAATGACCACTTGCAAAGCAGAAGCTACAGGTTGCTGCCTAGCAGTGTTTTGGCAAGCCTAAAATCTCTCATTGATCAACTGCATGTCTTCTACAAAAACAAGAGCCAAGTCCTGATCCAAGGATTCACGCAATCAAGCTGAATAATCAGTAGATTAATTCACTGTAGATGGGACCATATTTCTGAAAACAAGGTTTGGCAGTGACAAAATAGTCTACCAATATCCTCAGTGCTTGATTTATTTAACAGCTAACAAAAGCCTAAGCCACAGAGAGCTCTGCTTCCTTCAAATGCAGCCAATATACTTTGCATGCCTGAGGAATTTAGGATTTTAGGGAAGTTTCAGTTTTGAGATACTGTACCCACAGACAGATTCCTCAGGAGTGGAAAGAGAATCGAATGGAAGCAGCAGATACGGGAGCATGCAAATAGTATAATGTTTGCCTTTCATCCTGCAACAGACCCATGTAGCACTGCCCGTTACATACCACACGCTCAACCAATATGTATCCATATCGCTGACCGGATGCTGTGGCTTTGGATTTGGGCTGCATAAAATCCACAGTGAAGAGTACTTATTTCAAACACTGCAAGGAATTTGGTGGATTGACTACAGTGGCAAAGGAGGTAGAGACTGCATAAAAACTTCTGCAGACCCTCCCCATGAAAAGGGGGAACAGAGTCAGCCTGGGCACTGGCATCCCTGCAAAGTATCCAGTGACTCAGACACATCAACACACAATGGCACAGCATTCTGAGCAGACTACAAACACATGAAGACTTGATTTCAGGCTAATCATGAGAAATGGCATGTAATCAGTAAGACTTTTAGCTGCATCCTAAACAAATATACTTTATTAAAAGAAAAATATGTGTTTAATAGGGGGGAAAGTAATTTCTACCTACCTGCTCCATGTTACTCTGATAAAGGAAAGGGAGGAGAAGGCTCACAAGCACTGAATTCTGACTCTTTTCTTGTATAAATTTGCTGATCCTGCACAATGAGACAAGGTCATTTACTATTTTATATCAATCCAATCACCAGTGCAGAGCAAAGAAGAACTCAGTCAGCGCTACTGCCTCATCACAGGGCTTTGTCAGCCCATCCAGGCTTATAGAGCGTATCCACCAAAATTATGGTATCAGCCCCAGTGTTCAGTTCCACATGACTGCAGGCTTTTCTGTAACTTTTCCTGCCCTGAAGAGGCAATGGTTTTGAGTACCAGCAACAGAAATATCTAGAATAAACTTCTGAAAACTTTTTGCCTCAGTCACCAGCAACTTGCAAGGTCAATGACAGATACAGGTATTTTCAACTCTTTTAAATTTAAATAGCTTGAGATGCAATGTTTTTTTAATTTGGAACCTATTACAAAAAGCCTTTTTCTACCTCCCTCCTTCCAACTTTTTAACTGTTTTGAGCTCTAAAGAATCACTTACTTGGAAAGTATACTCAGCTCTTTGCTGACTTGAGCTCTATACTTCTTCTTTTTCACCTTCTCCGCATTTAACATTGTTTTGCTGAAGTACTGAAGTATGGCAGGAACATGAGGCAGAACCAAGCGGCAACCTAGGCTGAGGGACTCTGCAAGGGATGTAACAGTTAGCAACACCCAACTCTGTGCTGCAAGCAACAGTAGGGAGATCCAATGCTACACAAACAAAGGGGGAAATGCAGACAAAGGAGATTTCATCAGTGGAAATAAAAATCAGTGGGAGCTATGAATGTGCAGGGCAGCTGGCTGCTGGGAACATGCACCAGCACTTGATGAGACCAAGTCTAATATTGTCTGAGCTGGGACCAAAGAAAGCACACACAGAGAATAAAAACTCTCCTCAGATGTCAGTAACAGGCCCGGTAAGTGTGGGCTTATCAAAAGGTACCAAGGACGTTCCTCAAAGGTAGCAACTGTCTCCTAAAATGGCTGGAGCATTTATAGATGTAGTTTTTTTTATCCTATCACTGACCTCTTGTGAAAATCAAAGCTGCCACAGAAAGGGCACAGCAGTAAATGCTCTCCTTTCCACTACCTTTGACTGGTACACGTGAAAGACAGCTCCACATCATCAAACACAGCACGCCACTGTTCCTGTCTACTACCACTCAAAAATAAAAGGAATCCATGGCAGGTCCTTCCTGTCAGGGAGCACAGACTAAACATCAGTGATACACAACCATGGGCATATAGGGAGCGGGCCCTTACATAAAACTTAATGTTAGGCTCAGGGTCAGATCAGCAATGCAGTTCTTGAAGTTATGGTTATCAGTCAAAGCTTCACAGGCAAAACAGATTGGCGACACAAACATTTGCCTTCTTCATAAGGAATTTCTCCATGCTCGGGACCCTGATGCTCAAATGTGGATCTCATCAGTCATTAGACAAGCAGGACTTTACAGTTCTTGAGCATGACAAGACAAATCTGTACATTGACATTTCCATCTCCACTGGGAGGTCTCCTTTCCCAGTATTCTCAGCCAGTGCAAAGACAACCTCATCATAATCTCACACCTCTATCCAAAGCACGCAATAAGCCTCTCACAACTCTCAGGCAGGCATACCTCCTGTCATGTCTCCAGTGACCTTGACAGCACAGTCAGTCATGCTCAAACGGGAAACCTTCTCCGTGGGCTCAAAATCCGGGCTGTTGAGAAGGCTATCAGCTATGTCCATCACAAGACTGGATGTGGTCTCAGACAGGTTCTTGGCTGACAGCACAGCAAACACATTTGACAGTATATCACACTCTGGGTGACCTGGCCGCTGCTTGGCAAGCAAGGGGAAATACCTGAGAGAAAGATTATAAAAAAGGTTGGCTAAAAATTTAAGTTTAGAACTTTAAAATTCTTTGCAAAAAGTCACACAAAAATACAATGTCTGTCTTTACTTCAAACAAGGAAAAAGTGCAAAAAAAGTCACAGAACAGTGTCATGAAAAATAAAATGAATGGAGGTTGAGAGGTCATCAATTCATTTTTCTTGCTTCAAGCCACAGATGTTTGTCCAAGTCTCCTGTTAGTCTGCTCCTAACCTAATAATCCAATACAATTTTTTTACATAAGTTGTATGTAAGTTCTTCATGCCTACAAATGACATATCTTAAAACATATACTGTATACTTCACAGTGAGTCTGTGGAAGAGGCAACAATCACTCGACAGCTGAGTTGGAATTTCTCAGTGTCTGCATCAAAAAAAGCTCTCTTACACCTTTCAGTATCAGAATCTCAGTCACAGATTCTGTGCTGAACCTGCCCACATTCTTTCATAGAATAAAAAGAAATACAAAATCAAAAAACATGAATGAAATTACATATTGTAAAACTAACTTCTCATCTCCCAGGACTAAGAAGCCATTGGTCAAGACACAGACATATTTGGAGAACTCAACCCTCTTCCTCACCCATCAGCTGGGTTTGGGCTACATATGCACTTAGTTGTTAATATATGGGAAAAGCAGCCCACTAAAAAGAGAGTAACTGCATAAACTGGAAAGCTTGCCAGCTGCATCTGGACTGCTATTAAAAGAAAAATGGTCTAATGGAAAAAGAAAATATGGGTTTTGACACAATTATTCATAACCTGTTAGTGTGCTCTTTTTTCCTTGAATTTTGTGTGCTCAGAAGTACTTACGCTTCTTTGTGAGGGAACACTTACCTGGGATTCTTACTCCAAGTGTGAATGAGTTTGAGCAGAAAAGTTGGAGAATACTGACTCTCTGAAGCCAATCTACAGACCTAAAGGAGATAAAAATCAGATATCGATACAACATGAGCAGATAAAGCCACTTAAAAACCTCATCTCTTACAAAGACCTCAGTACAATCTATAGTTTACCCTTTCTTAGAAAGTAATTTCATCATAATTTTTCACCTTCCTCAATATTTGTGGAATCACTCTTAGATTATCTTACTCCTATTTACACACTATTCTAGCTACCATTTTTGCCTTCCCCTTGAAAGTGGCTCCCCATGGAGCCTCACATTTGCCACAGAGACCTAGCAACCTCTCCTGGATCTCAAGTGCAACACCCAAGACTCACTCCTCCCACACTTCCTATGCCCTGGCCACAGCACCTGCCATTCCAGCATCTGATTCTGTGATTCTGTGATCTGCTCTATGTCTCCATGGCCTCACTGCTATAAAAGCACCCTCTCTGCTCAGGGAGAGGCTAGAGCACTGCACTGCCCCTTCACATACCTGGACACAGGCAAAAGAGACCCAGTGCACAGGTCTGGCTCCCTCCTCTCTGCCACTCTGCAACAGGCTGCATGTAAGTCACACAGCTGGGTTTCTACCCTGACCACACCCTGACTGTCAGCAGGGCACTGTTAGTGAACAGGCAGACAGGGGAGGCCCCAGAGCATTTGGGGGCCATAGCCAGGACGGTGCATGTAGGGTTTCACAGAATCACAGAATGTTAGAGATTGGAAGGGACCTCGAAAGATCATCCAGTCCAATCCCCCTGCTGGAGCAAGAACACCTAGATCAGATCACACAGGAACGCATCCAGGCGGGCTTTGAACGTCTCCAGAGAAGGAGACTCCACAACCTCTCTGGGCAGCCTGTTCCAGTGCTCTGTCACCCTCACCGTGAAGAAGTTTTTTCTCATATTCAAGTGGAACCTCCTATGTTCCAGCTTGAACCCATTGCCCCTTGTCCTATCACTGGATGTCACAGAGAAGAGCCTGGCTCCATCCTCCTGACACTCACCCTTTACGTATTTATAAACATTGATTAGGTCACCCCTCAGTCTCCTCTCTTCCAGGCTAAAGAGACCCAGCTCCCTCAGCCTTTCCTCATAAGGGAGATGCTCCATTCCCTTCATCATCTTTGTGGCTCTGCGCTGGACTCTCTCCAGCAGTTCCCTGTCCCTCTTGAACTGAGGGGCCCAGAACTGGACACAATATTCCAGATGCGGTCTCACCAGGGCAGAGTAGAGGGGGAGGAGAACCTCTCTCGACCTACTGACCACCCCCCTTCTGATACACCCCAGGATGCCATTGGCCTTCTGGGCCACGAGGGCACAGTGCTGGCTCATGGTCATCCTGTTGTCCACCAGCAGGGGTTTGGACTAGGTCAGTCTGGGCTCTAGATCTGAGCATAACAGAAAAGAAGGCAGGTCTGACCATCATAGCCAGGGTCCTATAGAGCTTCTTCTCCTGCCCCCAAAAGCTGGCCCCTTATAGCAGCTTTCCAATAGCTGAAGGGGGCCTACAGGAAAGCTGGGGAGGGACTTTCTAAAAGGGCATGTAGCAACAGGAGGTGTAATGGACTTAAACTGGAAGAGGGCAGATTTAGACTAGATATTAGGAAGATATTTTTTACTGTGAGGGTGGTGAGACACTGGAACAGATTGCCCAGGGAAGCTGTGGATGCCCCATCCCTGGAGGTGTTCAAGGCCAGGCTGGATGAGGCTTTGAGCAACCTGGTCTAGTGGGAGGTGTCCCTGCCCATGGCAAGGGGGATGGAACTCGATGATCTTTAAGGCCCCTTCCAACCCAAACCATTCTATGATTCTAGGATATACTTCTATGATGTTGAGCCTCTGCAGTAAACTCCTGGGGTAAGAAGAGCAGCAAACTCCAGTTCCAAGTACAACAGGAGTAAACCAATTTGCCCTCTCCCCAAGTTTTTATACACCTCAGTTCCATAGCCTTAAAAAAAGGAAAGCACACAAGCCAAACCATTCTTCTGCCAAAACCAGAGACTACCTCTAGAGGGACCTCCTGGATTGTGCTGCCATCCAAGCTCCAAAACCAGCTCTGTCCTCCTGACATGTATAAGGACAACAGGAATCCTAACTATTTAACAACAATTTTACATCTTGTTCAGATTTACTCCGTGTTTCCAAACACAACGCTCCCCGAAAGCAACCTGGCCTTGAAAAGACTCAAAGGACAAACCAGGAACATAATGTTTCTCAGCCCAGTGTAACAGAGAGCTATATGTACTGCCTCAAACTATTTTATCTGCTGTTCGTCCACATACACATGCTACACACCATGTATCATTACTAGTAGAATAGAGAAACAGGGTAGGAACAAACAAGCACAATATCCAGACAAGCAGATCTGGGGTTTCACAGACCAACAGCAGTGACTCCTGGTGGTCTCTGACAGGCTTTTCCACGGCAAGGAATCTAGACATTTGGATACCTCAAAAGCTTCAGTGGAAGAGCTCTGTTGGGAGTCAGCCCATCCTGCTCACCCTTTGGGTGGAGGCGACTGCCTTTAGAGCAGAGACAACCCAGCAGCTGGTACAGGCACTCCCTGGTAACCTCAGATCCCAGTGCATTGACACAGCCAGCACAATTTCTTTTTAAATACTGTGTGTTCTCTCCTCCTCTCACAATAGTGCATCTTCCCCACTCAGAGGTGATATGAATTTCTTTGATGAAAGCCACAACCCTGTGCTTTGTCACTGTGCTCACATGTGACTCCCAGCAGGCTGGCACAAGAGCACACAGCCCACTGACAGAACTTGCTGGGTCTTTCCTTTCCTGCAGTAGCATTTGTTTCTGCAGTCCCCCACCACAGGTCCAACAATTGTCACATAGAAAAGTAGCAAAGTGCACCTAGAAGTGACTAGAATTATTTTGCCTCCCTGAAGTATCCAGGGAAGATGTCTGCTTCTGTGGTTGAAGAACAAAGAAATGGCATCCATTTATTCAGATGAATTAATTTGTACTTCAGCCTGTGACTTGTTTATTCCAGGAATAATCAGACATGAGCCAGGAAACTGGCCCTGCACAGACACATCAGAGCACCAGAATATGTCGGAAGTCGCATCCAATCTTGTGACAGATATAGCTGACACGATGGACTCCAGTGCAGCTGGAGTTCTCTGCACAGTACACACAAGCTGTCTGGAAGAACAAGAAATACCTACCTGAGGCCACACAACTGCATCGAAAACTGCATCAATCTCTTCCACACTAAAGCTGTAGGTCTCATAATCTGAAAAAAAATCTGCCACAAGCTTGAGTCCAAGACGTCTCAAATTCTTCAGTGGATTAATCAACCTAGGTTGGACCTGTAAAAACAAACAAACAAACAAACAAACAACCCAAAAAAGCAGTAAGACCTTTGCAGAACAACTACTAACTACTTGCTCTGAAATTAAATAAGCAATTCATTGACCATAGATACAACCTTTGCTGAAACTATCACACTGTTCTTCTGTTTTCTCCTGTAGTTTGTTCACAGTAGCAATCTACCTCTCACAGCTGACCTGAATTTTTCTAAGAGGTGCCTGTTCCTGCACTGAGTCAGTTACACAGGACTCCTTCAACTCATTAAAATCCATGCTGATAGGTTTGAAGTAGCATCTCCCATTTTTGGACAAAACGCAGAAAGCTACATCTGTTACATTTCCAGTCCGGACACTTAAATAATTCTGTTTTACACAGGAAAGGACCCAAATCAGCTCTTGAAAGTGAAATTGTACTTTGCACACTGAGATCTACTGGGAAGAAAACAAATCAATAGAAAAGAAGAAGGGGGAGGAATAGAGAAGACAAGAATGTGAATCACCTCCTCCAACAGTGCTGGGGAGTACAGCATTTGGTTACAGAAGGATGCTTCCTGTACCCACTTAGTGGTTATGTTCCACAGCCTTTCTTGGGGAAAAGATTTCAGTAAGGAATTCAGCCACACAGCTAATCATGAAGTTATTTATGCACTGCTGCATTCTGACTCTTCTCCCTGAGAAAAGTCTTTAGTAACCTAAATTATTTCCATATTGTGCAACGCAGCTCACAGCACAAACATATGAGGTAGTTTCACAATGCAGACTTACTGAACTCCAGTCTCAGAAACAACAGAGCCACATCAGAGCAAATTAAGGCCCCTGTCCGAGGCTGGAGCTATGTCTTGAGTTCCTCAGGGTCTCTAGTAGATATCACAATTCACCACACAGAATAAGCGCTTGTATCTCTTATTTTGCAAAGAAGCTTTGGTGTCAAAACCTCACTGAAAGACATCACAACTTATTTGATGCACCTATGGACTTCTGAAGACACTACCCTCTGCCATGCAATACACTTCTATACTCCCTTTGCACCCAGAATCCCAGGTAAAAAGACAAAGGAGATGGTGGAAAAGGAACAAAACGTGCTCTTGCCCAAGACCTCCCAGGCTGTGCTGAATGTGTACTAACGGTGTGCAATCAGTTTCCAGGCAGCAAATGAGCTGCTTGAAAGGCCCAAGAAAGCACAAACCAGGCTGTTATTGCTAATGGTGACCCCCAAAAGAAATAATTTTGTGTCTCCCACTGTTCAATCACCCTAAGAGCAATCCTCTGAGATCAAGTCTTTGAGCAGGCAAAGAAACGCAATACTGAACACAATCAGTAGGAAATGGCGAATGAGTAACTTGGCTTAAAATGGTGAAAGTTGATGTTTAATTCTCCAGGCAGTATCAGCCTGCAATAAATTACTCTCAAACTCCAAGAATGCCTTCTAATCATTAGCCAAGATAAACAGATTTCTCACACTCTTCCTTGAGCTTTTGACATCTCACGGGCTAATGAAGTGCTAAATTAAGTTCAAACAAATGACAGACTGCCACTCCGCACATTACA
Source organism: Pterocles gutturalis (assembly GCF_000699245.1). NCBI lineage: Eukaryota > Metazoa > Chordata > Aves > Pterocliformes > Pteroclidae > Pterocles > Pterocles gutturalis. The sequence continues at coordinate 29,242 of NW_010143826.1, read as the reverse complement.
CAACAGTAGCAGGATTACCGTAGTAACCCTGGCAAAGCAATGAATGAAGCAGCTTTTAAAACTCCTTTCCCAGTTTAAAACACATAGGCACATGCAATCCATTGCTTAAGTCAGACTGGGATGCTGATGTCCTAAAATTTGCTTATCCTCTTCATAAATGAAGACAGTTACAAGGTTCTGTGCAGCCTGCAGGCAACTATGGAACCTTGGATGCTGACTGACTGCAAGGTCTTGCTTTGACGAATTGTTTTCAAGGCAAGTTGTAACCTTGAATGCTCACAGATGGGTCTTGGCAAGAACACGCACGCACGGTGACAAAATATTCATTACCTAACACCACTTGCTCAGTCTATCATCACATAATTCCCTTCAACACACCACTTGCTCAGTCTATCATCTCACAATTCTTTTTAACACCACAGTGATGATGATGACTCTGCAGTTTGCTTGTTTCGCACCTAATACACAATCAGGCTCAGCACTGGGCCAGACTCGAGTTTTCCTTTTCCTATTTGGACTGAAGCCTGGCAAAGGCATTGGTTTCAGAAGGACAGAAAAGCCTGGCTCACTGTCAAAGTTTCTAAACAGCTGGCAACAGACCCCCTGAGCTAGGGGGGCTAGAGCTCAGGGATGTCTGCGCTGCTCTCCTGGGTACAGGGCAGCAGTAAGCCAACACGCTCCATCTTTAGGTGCAGCCAGCCCATCTTTAACATAATGTTCTCCTCACCTGACCCTTTCTGCACGTACAGCCATCACACAGAGAGAGAAAACACATTCACAGTGCTCTGCAGATACCTGGCTGAAACCCAAATTGTGACACTGGATTGGCATGACTGCTCCTGTTACAGAGCTGAACATGCTTCTAGTGTGCTGAAAGCATGGCTGGGAGGCATGGTCTCCCTGTGTGCCATGACAGGGGACAAACACTGTACATAGCCACTGTGATCATCCACAATACTGGGCTACCCCGGCATCCAGCACTGCAATAAAACACCTCAAAGACAAGTTTTGCTCTAAAGTCCTCAGGCAACGAACTTTAAATCCTCTCCTTCCCCTGCTCAAATGTTTTATCCTTGCAGCCAAGAAAATACACCTTTAAGGTCAATTTCAACTTCCAGCCATAAGATCTTGTTATGTCCTTACAACAAATCATTTAGCTCTCCCCTCATGCCCATCTCTCCACACAGAGATCACCTCCAAATCGCTCTTCAGTAACTCAAACAAAAATGCAGTCCAAAGCAGCTTTCTAAATACATTAACTCCACTTGCACTGCCTGAGCCTTGTAGCACTTTCAGACAAATATCACAGATGTCTGTCAAAATAGAGACCAAATTGCTAAGCTTCACTCCATGCTGGCATTAAACTTACCTTTCCCTGAACCAGTGAAGGTGTATGTACACGTGCAAGCCAAGGGGAGGAGGAGGGAAAGGAATTTAATGTACATGTTTGTTTGTGCATCATTTACATATATTGTACCTTCTCTCTTTGCTGAAGGATGCAGGATACCACAGCCGTCATGCAGAGCAGAATCTGTAGAATTTCAGGCAGGTACTGATGGATCAAATGTCCCATGTTTTTCAACACAACCTCAAGACCATTGAAGAGGCTATGCTGACGCCCAAGAGGCAGGACTTTAGCTAAATCCACCTCTGACATACTTCGAAGCACTGCAGTATGGCATGGTCCTGCAATAGCCAGAGGGACAGCAACTTATCTCACCACAAAGATACCCACTGCTGAAAATAATTTTCAATGAAAACAAACCAGTATAATCTGGCCCTAAATTACAGATCTTCACATTCAGCTTTTCAAATAAGGACAGCTCTGGGTCTCCAGCTCTCTGCGACGCTCAGATGACTCCCACTGCTACAGTACTAGAGTGCTTTATAATCTCTGTTTATTGCCATCATACAGAGGTGCATGATGCCAGCAATTGCTCATTCCTGGCCTGCTACAACTTACACAGTTGTGGCAAATAACTCAGTTTTTCTGACTTTGGACCTGTAAAACAGAGCAATCATGCTTTGCCAGGAAAAGCTCAGGGGAATCCCAGTCCTTATCAAAAGTTTATTTTCATCCTTCCAAGACACTGTTAGAGACAAACTGAAGCACCTAACAGTACTAAGCATTTTCATCCTCCCACATGTCTACAGGTCAGGAAGTACCATACCCCCAGGTTCTACTGCCTGTACCTACCACTACTGAATTGCTTCACAGCTTCAAAGAGTAGATCCAAGAACATCCGTATCTCTTCTGGCAGTGAGCCGGCAAGAAATCGCAGAACGATTGACATGCGAGTGCCTGCTGAAGACTTGCCCTGTGTTTTGCTCCCTGTTTTGTTTCTCATTCTGCCATAGAGAATTCTTCAAGAGCCAAAAAGAGATTGCATTAGCTTTCAGCACGACATCTGTTTCCTAGCCTCTTACTCTGCAGGAGAAATTAAATTTAAAAATATTCTCTAATGAGAGCAAGCTGAGTGGAACTCCTCCCTTCAAGGTCTCCACTGAATTACTAGACATTGCCCAAAACCATCCCAGTGAAATATGAGCTTCTGCTACTACAATGGAAGCCTTGCTGGAGACCTCAGGTATAAAAATAGTTACTGCAAAATAAGTCACATCATTGTATCTTAACAAAAAGAAGTGCCAATACTCAGTGAATTGAAATGTTCTCACAGTTCTCTGTACACCTTAGCAGAAACGATGTTTACCAAAATGCTGTTTTTAAAGAAAACACCGTTCGCATAACACATTACATAAATGTGTTAAAAAGGAAACCATACAGAACATCACAAATTAAGTCATCCATTAACCATAGGTTTATCTCAACCGTTTAAAATGAGAAGCAGCAGCATTATATCTCTGCTCACAGTATTTTGACATTAAACTTTTAAACCCGCACTTCATGACACACCTCATAAGAACAGGGATGAGATCTGGTCGATGCTCTGTTTTTACTACTGCAGTCTCCTCAGAAATACTGAAATGGACTATTTCTTCTTTAAAACTCTTGTCCTCCAGTAGCCTTTGCAAGTTCTCCCTGAGAGAAATAAACATTATTTGACGGCAGGTAGGGGTTATAAAAATAAACAGACACATACACACACATGCATCTATATCTAATTACCTACCTATCTAATCTATGCTGTATATAAAATAGTAAAGTACTATGTTCCTATCCTTTTATAAATATTTAAAAACCAGCCAGTTCAAGCTAATTATGTAGGAAACTAACTCCTGGACACATTCTGAAGAGATTATTCAACCACAAACTACAGTTTTATGCTGTCACTTTCTCTAGGTGGTTATAAATCATCAGTACAAAAGACCTCTTTGAAAATGACGCAACTACTAAGCACACACTATTCTGAGACAGAATGAAAGTGTTGCCATTATCCTGTAAACAAAAAAGACACTGACCAACCTCAAGACCTCATGTCTTGTTTTAGATAGGAAACATACAGCTGGCTAAAATTAAAATGCCTTCAACAAATAGAGGAAAGGCTCTCTCTTTGAGGCAACTGACCCCCAAGCAGGCTTCTGGTATGACAGCAGGCTCATTCACCGACGCTAAAATGAAATAAAAGCTTTTACCTGTATGGCAGTAGATGAGGATGCTTGTATGTCATCATACATTCAAGAGCTATTCTCTGTACATTCTGGTCTTGATGGGACAGTAACTGCAAATTACAAAAGAAAGAAAATTACTCCCTATCTAGAAGATGGAAGTGCTTACTGAAAATAGTGAAACAACCCAAAGGCTCCAGGTTCAAGCAGGTTTTGGACTAACTTATCAAAATCAAAACAGAACGTATGGGTTGCCAGTATAAAGCCAAGATACAAATACACAACTGTCACTCAGAAAAAGCGGACATGGTTGCTTGTAGTTCATATATACTTTCCCTCCCTATCTACATAGGATAGTTATTTGTTTTTTCCTAATTGTCTTTTGGACCACTGCCAGCTTGCGTTTTCAACCTCCAAAACCAGTGACCAGTTGTGCATGTGGGAGGCTGGATTAAAAAGCAGACTACCAAATCATCCCAAGACACCTGCATTTCTTTCCTGTGACAAACACAAAATACTCATAAGACTTGGTAAGCAAACTCTGAGATTTGCCCTCTCTGGAAGATGAGTCCTCATAACCTAGGCACTAAGAAATACAGATCATACCCCAAGGGGCATCCCTATCAGTTCTTCAGTCTCCTACCAAACAGCACAGGCTAAAATCATCAAAGGTCACTTTGCCATGATGTCCCTATGCCAGATGGACACACCAGCCATGACAATACATAGCAAACACTAACTGATGAAGTAATCTCTTTTCCTATGTCAGGCTGTTCTTCACGCACAGTTTTGACCTGTGCATACCTGTTCAATATTTTCCTAATAAAGGCAAGCAAACACACGGACTGACTCTTTTCCTAAGCAAAATTCTGAGGTTGACTCAAACAGAGTGGATGTTCATTAGGGATTCTCAAATTTGAGGACTAATGAATTGACCTTCCAACTACCACACTGGGTGCCAGGTAAAAACCAGGGAACTAACAGGTTCATAGCATTTCATACAGTTCTGTAGCCCACTGACTACAGCCTCAGAAAACACAAATTGGGAACTATTAGAGCAAACCCAATGATCTGAACAAATCCAGAAACTGGCAAACAACAAAACCCAGTAAAATTAATATTGTTTTAAGGAGTGTAGGATAAAGACTTAGAGTCCCTCTTCCGAGTCATATTTTTGACAATTCCTTCAAGGAAATCCCTCAAAAAGGAATCTTATAAAACTTAATATTCTTCAAGGAGAAATTCTGAGGGTTTTTTTGATGCAAAACCATCTGTTGTTCACACTGACCATACTCTTTGTAGGCACAACACTGTACGACAAAGACAAATCTCCTCAGGTCTTCCCCAAGCTTTGGATTCAAAATCCTCTTCCAGATCCTGCTGTGCAAGTGGAACAGACTCCCTCTACAGCCACTCCTCCACCTTGCCAAAGACTACAACTTGTCTGCTGACAGATCTGTTTGCATGAGCCATTCTTGGCAAACCAAGCCAAGTATCTCAAGCAGGTCTTTGCTAAAGGGTCTCATTTCAGATGAAGCCTGCTAGGAAGCCCTCTTGAGAACAGCTCTTTTTTCAGCTATCATGGCTGAGTTCAGGAAATGACCGGTTTCTGCAGTCTCCAACACTGTGCTCAACTAAGAATGAGTTCATTTATTAGCAGTAATTCTAAAAACCAGCAAATAGCATCACCTGGGTATATAATGCATTCAACTTCTGCTCCAGATACAATGCACGAGGATTTGAGAATTTAGAGAAAACTTGTAAGTGGGCTATTAGTTGCCTGTAAAACAAAACAAAATAATTACCTTTTACAATTACCAGAAGTAACAATCCTGTATTATCATAAACAAAGAGGGAACTTTTATTAAAATTTATTAACAAGGAAAAAAAACCAAAACCAAAACACAAGAGGATCCCAAGTCTACAGGCCTCCATTTCAGAGGCACAGCAAGAGGTATCTTGTTTCTTCTCCTAAACATCTCCTTTGAGATGTCACTTCCCTGCACAGAGAAGGCCACTGCCTCAGTAGTACTAGATGGGCTCAACTTTTGATGAAAAAGGAACACAAACAGCCAAAAGGCAGCTTACTTCTCTCTGCCTGCCCAGCCTGGAACACCTAACAGGTGAATTTACCTCTTTATTTATTCACTTGTCCTTAACTGGTGCCCATTTCACTCCTATCAACATGAAGGGCTGCCTTTAGCCACAGACTGTGCTGGACTTATGACTGGCTGCAAGCACAGATGGGAGTCACCTCTTTAAGAACTGGCTGTGTCACCCCATATCCACCCCACCTCCACTTTGCGGGAGGGGAGCGAGGTGACCAGGATAACAAAGGACTGAGACCTCCTCTACCATATGCACCATGGGGCTGGCAGACACTGTCCTCATCCATCTGCTCCCCCTGGTACTTTACACCGAACTCTCCAGATGCTTAACCGGGCCACCCTCCTCCATGGCTGGGCTTAGCAAAAGGAAAAGTACGGTGCCTTCTGGCAACCCCACACGGAGCTTGTGGCAGGAGTGGGTCCTCCCACCGCCTCAGCCAGACCTCACGGGCTGCAGGGTGCAGCTCTGCAAGGGCTCTCCTACCGTGGCACTGCCCGACTGCATGAACTGTCCAGGGCCAAGATGAAGGGAGGTCACTCCAGGACTCATTAACACCTCCCCGGTAAATCTTTTATGCCTTTGTTACTGCTACCAGGAAGCAATGTTTCCACTTAAGTACACAGACATTTTGAGATGGAGGTTGGGAAAAAAAAAATTATCTTGGACTCTCACTGTATTTTAATAGCTGCTAATTTGCAGATGCAAGCCAGAATCTGGGAACAAAATGAAACACCTATAAGACACCTGGGATTAAATGACAATTCAGGTTAGCTATCAAACACTCGTTGTGCTCCAACATGTAAGGTGACATTTTGAAATTCTCTGTCATTACAAGGGCCACCTTCGTGGAAAAAAGTGGCAATATCTGTGATGTATTTGTAATGGATATTTGACAGAGGTCACCAGGATAAAAAGACTCCGATTAGAGAAATTGTGGAAAATGCATACAGTCACTTTCTCCATGTGTTTAGCACTGCAGACAATGACATTAAAACAACATGTAGCTTCAGCCTAAAACATTACTAAATAAAAATCTTTCTCCCCAAGAAGAGGGCCGGGACCAAGATTTATAACAGGCAGGCAATGGCAGAATCCCAACACTAAAATACCTAGATGAACAGTCTTATTTTTCAAAGTGTTTGGCAACGCCCATGGTTTTAAAAGACCAGATGCACACAAAGAAGCCAGGGGAATGCAGGTACAATGGCCTCCAGAAACTTCAGAATGGCCTCAGAATACTACATAAATTTTGGTCAAAATAACACAAACCACGGACTGTTAGCAGGTAATGAGATAATGATAAAGCCTGGGCAGGGTCTTTGGATGTTTAGTACTGTGTAGGCAGAGTTTCTGACTCTACAGTGCTTATAATGCACCGAAAAATTATGAAGTGCAAGCAAAAGGAAGAAAAAGAAATATACAAAAAAACCATAGCTTTTATCTCAACATGAGCTGCTGAATCTGCCTTTCCGTGAAAGCACTAGCAAGGGAAAACCAAAAATACATACTTAGCAGCAGCTCTCCTTGTTTTCTTTTTTGGTAGTCCTACAGTGATCGGTTCCCCTTCTTCCTTTTCTTCTTCCTCTTCCTCCTCCTCCATAGCAACATCATTCACCTCTTCACCAGGTATTTCTTTTGCTGCTACTGCACCACTAGTTTTCTTTCTAAGATCCTGAGATGGAGCCACTAATGAATCTGCTGGATAGTACTCATTTCTGTGCTCAAAAAAAAAAAAAAAAAGGAATTAAGAAGCATAGCATTTTTCAGGGTTTCAGGGCAAGAAAAACTAAAAACTCCACTATCCACCATTCTCATTATTAATGGCACTGTGTCTTGGGACACTATAAAGCTAAAAATTCTCAAAGAAGCATACTTCAGCAAGTATGTGCATCTTTGCCTACAAGTTGCAGAGGTATAAGGCAGTTACAAAATACACTAAAGAAGACAGGAGGTACCTGGTGGAGAGGAGAAAAGAGATGTGAATCACTGAATTACTAGAGGCCTGCAAAAAGGTTATGTGGAGGGCATGGGGAGTAGTGTTTGCTCAAGGGAGCAGATGAACAGTGAGTATGGCAGTTGTGAGAGTGAGGATACTAACCCACTACAGTATGGTTTAATTTTGTCCAGGAAGGCAAGTAAAACATAGGTTTTCTAATCATAGAAAAGGAATATCAGAAACTTTTCCCTGCCCCCTGCCATGAGATCACACCTACCCCATGTGCATCTTACTGTGTGATATGTGCACACATGCAAGCACACCACTGTTCTCCCTCCAGAGGCAGGAAATAGGAAATTGAATCAGCAGCTAAAAAAGTGAGTATTCTGCCCATCTTTGAGGAAAACATTTTGGTCTTCTGTGATTCTAAATTAAAATGTATTTTCATTTAGAAAAAAAAAAAAAGGAACTTTATTTCCACTGAAATCACACCCTAATGGAGCAGTGAGGCTGTGACAGCAGCAAGTCAACAAATGAGAGTGAGCAGGAGAAACATACTACCAGTTTCATTTCAGCCTGCTTCTTGGGTAATGTTTCTAACAGAATCCACATTTCAATCAAAAGGTTATCTTAACTGGAAATAGACATCTCATCAGCCATGCCTTCAGGAAATAAAGTCTATAATGGAATAGCTGTAGACTTAAAGCTCAGCAACAGATTAAAAGCAATGTGTCCTCTCATGTGAAAAATAAACCTTATTTACCTAATAAATCTCAAAAGGAGTGGGGAAAGTTCCCTCGACCTAGGCTCCACTCTGTCTGGAAACTTATCCAGTGCTTTCCACAGTAGAAAACGAAAGTTTGTATGGTCCAGCCGCTCGCTGCAATCTGTTCTGGCCCTCAGCTCCTCCAGGAAGACAGTCCTCACCCCTCCTTCGGGCATCTTCTCGCTTTCTGTTTCAGCAATGCTTTCCTCCTCTTTATCTAGTTCATTTTGCAGCTCCATTTCTATAGAACAGATGAAGAAAATCTCTTCAGGTTACTCCATAATTGCTAGTAGCAAGGTATCAGACCCCCATTATGAAAGTAATGCTTTTGGTGACATGTACCTGTTCAGACAACTGTATTTAACACTGAACTGAGAGACCCGCGTTACTTAGAATGTATTCTAGAATGCCTTACAGCCCTGACACATCTCAATTAATCTCAGTTCTTTCGAATAACAGAGAAGTCCACAAATGGCTGCATGCTCACGACTCTATTGTGAAATCATATATTCCATGCACCCATAGGTAAACCTCAAAAGCCCAATCAAGAAAGAGACTGTTTGCAGGAATTCCACTGAACCTATGGAGCAGAAAGATGGTCAGTCCCATTATACAGGTTTCAACATTGTTCCTGATCAGTCTGGGCAGACCGAGCCTTAAGCAGGGATGAAACTTGTTGCATGGCATCCCACAACCTCCAACTCCCTCCTGTAATGCAGGGGCCTTTTCTAGCTACTTCTTGGCATTTAGGACAGAAGGAGACACAGTTTTCTCCCAAGCCTCTCAATTCCTGCCCTGAACATTACTCTGGTCGTCAAGAGCCCTGGTTCTGCATTGCTCCATCACACGTAAATTTGCGGCACATAAAAACATGGTCATGTCATTCACAATTAGCTGGGTTACTGTCATAACAACGTTTAGGAGCTGTGACTTACCAGCATAGGTAGCAGCCCTCTCCAAATGTTCATATAAGACCTTCCAGAACTGTTTGTTCTCCATTTCCTTTGCATGAGAACTAACAAAGCATAAGACAGCATGAAATTAAAAGGGAAAAAAAAAAAGCCACGTGTCACTAGCTAGTTAACAACTAACAGAATCAGAAGCTTTGATCACTGCTTTAAAGTGGGTGTCCGAAGACAGGACATCTGCACAATGCAGCTGTAGCACTTCCTTGCCTTCACTCATGGATCCCAAATGTCAATTGTTATTAAAATAATCTGGTTGTATCTCATAACTTCAAATGAACTTGAATTGAGTAAAAATGTTCTCAAGCTTTCCACTGACTTCTGTACAGAATCATCATCTAGAACTGAAGGAAGAATTAGCATGGACTTATCTTTTGAAGATATGGTTTAATATTCTTTTTATTAATTCACTAGTTTGAAGGGGAAAATCTCATCCTTTTAAATCATACAAGAGAGGAAAAATACCAAGGAGATAAAGTCATGCTGAAAGCGGACACTGACTTCAGTATTCCGCTTAGTTGTCACCATGGCAAGTCTTCCCTATTCCTCAGTAGGATTTAGAGGCTTTCCAGTAAGGACAGAAAAGTCAGTGACAGGGAAACTGAGAGGGACTTCTTGCTCCTTTAACCATTTGTGAAACATTAATCAAATCCTGCTACCTTTGACTCAAAACTCTGATGCTATCTGACTATTTTTGTTGCAAGTTCCCTTTAGTTTCTGACTTTTCATGCTATTAATTTAAAAAGTAAGAGTCTAACAGGTTGTGATTTATTTGAGAGATCAAATCCATTTCAGATTTCACATGAAGCTTCTCATGCACAGGTCTCTCCAAATCAGACATTTTTACTTCAGCTTTTGTTCACAGAACAATGTAAGGAATTGTTCTATGAGACAACCACAGACTGCAGCATCCAACCACATATACTCACGTTATGAGTTCAATTACAGGATCCCAGAGAGGGTTGAAGTTAATATAAAGCATTCCCAGTAAATAGCGAAGAGGTACCTAGAATGACATACGATACCATCTTGTTGAAATTTAAACAATAGTTAAACACAAACCAGCTGCCTCTAATCTTTCTTCCTCTCAAAGAAGACACCTCGATCAAAGAAGTTCTCAGATGTACTATAAGTAATAAAGCAATTCATGCACATCATCATTCCTTGTCTCACAGCTGCATGAGGAAAAGTAGAGACCATTTACTGTCAGCTGCACTGAGATCTAGTCACCATACCTACACACCATGAATGTGCAAAAACCAGTTCAGCAGAGCAGATGATCTGGATTGCTTGCCTCCCTCTTGAACGTCAGGGCTGCCATAGCAGCATTAGGGACCTCAAAAAGAGGAAGGTTTGCCCTGAGGAGTCTTCATTGCACTAGGCCTAGAAACACGTCCTCTGGACTAGCTCCTTGCTGACCTACATGCAGTAGGACTGATGTACAATCCTTCCTCACAGCAGCTTAAAAGTCAAGGTAAAAAAATTATGCAGGTACAGCAACTGCCACAAAAATAATAAAAACCCCTCCCACCAAATCCATGATCATTTAACTAGTAAAACTGTGACCCTTCTAACATCTAGAAAGTGAGGTCCCCTTTAGCTCAGCCGCAGCACACAAGATTTTCACCCTGCAGCAAGATCCAGAAGCTAGGCTCTCCAATGGCCAACGGGAGTCCTACAAACATTCTACCATACTGAGGGTATGGCAAGGTCATGATTTTAAATCTGCTCATGACTCCCTTTTCCTTGGAATCATTTGCCTTCTTTTCCATGATACCAAAACCTGATTAATCTTGTTGTGCGCCATTCATCTGGAAAATACTGTTATTCTACTAAATATTCAAGAGAACACAATAGGCTCAAGGACAATGGGAGCTGTGATCCCTACTAACAAGTAAGTTTTCTAAAACCTAATGTGGGAGAGAATTAATTTTTTTATGAACTCTTATTAAAAACTCTGTAATCCATTTACTGGAGTAAGAACGTTCTCTTGGAATAAACAAATGTGACAACTGCTTTTTGACAATAACTACTTACCTCCTGCAAAGATCCACTTGGTATTGCAGACTTCACTATATCACATCTTAGTTTCCTCAAATGGAGAAGTTTCTCTCTGTAATCATTCACTGTTGCTGGCACAAGTTCTGCTTGGAGCAATATGGCAAATACTGGCTGGAACTCCCCTGTGCTATCACCCTGAACAAAAAAGGGGCATGCATTTTGTTAAGAGTATCCTTTTCTCATTGAAAGGTATTTCAACAAGACTACACAGAGACCCAGCCATTTTGGATCACTGAACAAAGTCAAAGGACTTGCTCTGGTTTCCACCACTTTGGGATCAAAACTTATACATTTGAAACCATCAGGAGGACAAAGACAGAAAACTGGCATGTCAAAGCACAAAAGCAGAGGACAGCCTCTGCCAGACACACGCTTTGTTTCTGCAAGTGGAAAAACAGTTCACACAAAATCAAACGCAGCTTTGAAATGTTAAATGAGAAGTTTTAGCCCTACCTTAATCTGTGTAGAAGGTGGATTCTCAAAATGGTTTAGAATTCGAACAGTCAATAGCCGGACCTATCCCAAGTGGAAATACACGTCAGAAACATGCAGCAGAATGCCAGCTACATACGCAAACACACACAACTACGTACACGTTAACATTTTGCCCAGGAGGCTGATTTCACTAGAGTTGAGAAACCGATGAGCTCCTGTAGTCTAGCAGGCAATTCAGAATGAATACATGAGGCTCCTGCTCTGATTCACCTCTAGGGAACAGGGAAGCCTCGCAGGGCTAAAAGTTAACCTCTGTTAACTCATGCCCCACAGCAGCCACTTAGAAATGGACACAGTCCTAACCTGTATGAAGTAACAGCTTTACACAGTTGCATGTTTCTGCTTTCAGCTTTTGTCATTTAACTCAATGTACTTAAATTACATTGTTAAAATACAAATTATCTTGCATGGGCTCAAAAAAGCAGATTACCTTGGAAACACCAGTAGAAATATTTGGATGCAACTTCTCAAACAGGTCCATTAGGTTCCCTTGAGAAAGGGGTTCCTGGCAGCCACACAGTGCCAACCTCGTGTAATAGAGATCAGCCAACAGCAATGCAGAAGGGTCTGAAGGAAAAGTGCTAAAACAACAGAGTGTTTCATTAGCGTACTGAGAGCACTGCAGCAATACAAATACTTGAAAATAAGGCAGTAGTGACAATAACAATTTTAAGAGTAAATTCCACATGATTTCAGACTCTCCTGGCACCAGTGAAGGTAGACTTCATCATCACACTGGCTTGCAGCCTCAAAGCCCAATTACCTATGAGAGCCCAACATTCTTCCTATGTACTAATCAGGCCTGTCAGCTGGGGCTACCAGGCTGGACACACACACACAGGTGCAGAAAACAAATCTGCATAGGTCAGACAAGGGCTGCTGCTATCGCCCAGATGTCCAGTCAGTGACCAAATGAAACAGAAAATAAGCTGGGCTTAGACGAGACACTAGGGATCCTGCCTGCCCACAGGGAAACCTCCTCTTGCTGCCTAACATCCCTTGCACCAAGCAAGTTTCACACCCCCAGCCCAAAGCTGGCAGAAAAGTACTAGACTGAAGCTCACTGCCAAGACTTCCTCCCTGATCTGGGCAAGCTGTTTCATCTCCATCATGCCTCAGACGTGGCACCATGATTTCCTAACTGAACAGGATGTTTTGAAGCTCAAGACACCAAAGACTTGGAGATGTTCCAGCTCAACAGTGATGGGAGATGACAAGCTCAGCAGGATTTGATGTTTTTTTTCACCCCCCCCAGCCACTCAGTTATGTGTGCTAATTATAAGTAGAAGAGAGTTACAATAAATAAAATGGAGCATACAAAACATCCTCCCATTGTGGAGCAAGCACACATGTGGGTATGTAAGGTCACGGTGGAATCACAGCCAACAAACTGCTGAAGTTCAGGCTTTTGACACAACTCAGAATGTGCTGTTCCTGTCTCTGCTACCATTACAATGTAACACAGTTACTACACTTAGTGCTCCTAGGCAAAACTAAACCCAGCGTGTTTGACACACTACCCTGCAGCTGTCTAAGAAAGCTCCAGTTTGCTGAGAAAATGTCACTGAACAGGCACTACACCTACCTGGTTCTCCAAACAATCAGTGCCTGTAACATTGCTCCCTCACACAACCACAACACTGAAGCAACACACTGGCCTAACAGAACCGGCAACACACAAAGAGGCATTTAACAATCCGCTACACAAAGGCCAAGTCAACTCTTTGCAGAACCATGGAGATTCATGAAGGATCACAAAAAAGTTTACTTACGTCACCAAGCTCTTGACACGCTCCACAGGTAACAAATGGAGTATTTCAGAAGACTCTGCCAAACTAAGAAGAGTACTTACAGCTTGGCAGGCCACAAACAGGCTTCCTGGAGCAGAGAGAGAACAAGAACAGTCTGTATATTTACTCAGCTCTCAATGACTTGTGTTTGTATGGTGCTTGCCCATCCTGAAATGGCTTGAGTCACAGAAACAGAGTAACATACGGATCCCAAAACTGTGTTATCTTCTAACCATTAACATAAGCCATAAAGGAGTGCTCTTCTAGCTATCAAAGTAAGTGCCTACTCCAGCGAGCCAGCACTGAAAGCTGTGAGCAGCTCCCAGTTTCCACCTTTTTCCATCACACTCATACACACAGAGAGCAGAGATCTGGAGTTAAGCACTGCTGCAGGAGTCTCAGACAGCTCTGTGCTACAAATGTCACTCAGAAATTAAGAAATGCTGCCCAGATTTATATGAATGCAGCAAACTAGAAGCAAAAATATATACTGATGCTAACACACAGGTGCCTATAAACTTTAGCACTTCAGCAATGCACTACTGTATGAAATCTTCAAAGCTGTCCCATGTACTTAAAGGCGAATATTTGTTAGTGAATGAAAGGTGGGTTTGATGAATTTTGTTACAGCAATCGTGTCTCCTTCCTAAATCTCTCAGCCTCCTTTAGGGATGGAGGGTTTCCCAGAAGCACAGGAGAGCCAAAGCCGTTCCAGGCAAGAAAGGGGAAGGGTACTTCCTTTCCCCTGACACTCCTAAGTTACCAAGTAAGTTGTTTAAAAAAAAAAAAAAATCCCTTCTCCTCATCTCTTCCCAAGCAGAAGAAACACTGTTCCTAGAGCAGGCAAACCGAAGGAAGTTTTTAAACGGTAATTTTCTTACATGTTACCAGCTGCCATGGGAAAGAAGAGGAAGTGAGCATTCATTTCCTGTTTATTCCTTTGAAAACGTCCCTTTATTACACGCTGCTTAAATCCCCAAGTGTGTGCTGAATCCTGCTCACCATTAACCTCCACAGGGAGCTCCTCAAAGAGAGGAGAAGAAACAGGAAGTAACGGCAGGATGAAGCTTTCTGCATCTATAGTGTAAGGGCACAGGTTCCCAAACTGTAACCTGTATATCACTCGGTATGTCTGCGCTGGACAAAGATAGTGGCTGCCACCTCACTATGGACACACCTGTATGATCAACAGGGTAAGCATTTCCATACACGCAGATTGAGAAAGTGTCCAAGAACCCTATTTTGGGAGGATGGTAAGGAAAATCAAAGAATGTAGGATGGGGTAACAGGAGGCAGGAGTGTAGGACTGAGGTTGCATTTGTTTTCTTTCATCTTCTGGGCAAAGGAAGAAATAGCAACATGCCTCCTGCACACACAGAGCTGGTGCAGAGCAGCTACTACTGCCACCAAAGATGAGTCCCAAGAAAATAAAGTTTGGATATTAATTGTTTAGAATAAGTACATTGCCACTAAAACAATCATGACAGCATGCAAACCCTGCAAACAGTATAGGAGAAAGAGCTAAATCCAAAAGGACTACACTTGACAAAGACTAGAGAAGAAAAAGCAACCGCCAACTGGTGGATACATTTAGGAATGTTAATAAAGGGATTACAACGGGAAAAGGCTAGACTCTTGACAAGCCCTTTCAAACCAAGGAATGATGAACACCGAACCGGGGGCATTCCAATACGCGCAACCTCCCAGAGTAACAAACTGCCCTGTGCAATGAAAACTAAGTTAAAGCATTTTTTTTTCTGGCCAGAGAGGGAAGACAAACATTGACCACACATGTCTGGAAGAAAGAAGCAGCACTTTAGAACTGGTGCTGTCTGTCACTTAGGTCTGAGATGGTAATGTCCCAAACTTTGCACTTGGTCTGGAACAGTTTAACTGGAGCTTGTAAGCCAACAGCCTTTCCTTCACTCGACTGCTTCAGCCTGGATCTGGTTTAGACTGATTTCTATCCTCTTTTTTATCACTTCCTTATTTTCCTTCCCAAGTATCTCTGTTTTCCACTTTGCAGACCCCATTATTATTATGAATAGCAAATACAGAATAATTTCCTGGAGGGTGTTTACCCCCAAGCTGTGCTTTTCTAGTTTTACTTGAGCTGGTCAATAAGTTTAGATACAATGTTACCACTATTAATTTTCATGCTTTGTGTCATCAGAAAAACTGCTTTATATTTTCTTTTATATATCAACAAAAAACAGGAAAATAAGCGGAACTGACCTTTGCAGAGGCTTCCTTTGTCAATGGCTGTCAAGAGAGAGTCTATAAAACTTGTCACATGGGGCAGAATTTTTTCTTTGTTCATTGGTCTGTCCAAAATAAATGGAAAGACATTTATCTCTATGTTACACTGACACCTACACACACATGAAAGCTTTTTTTCACATTTGTCTTGTATTAAATTCCAGGTAGCTCACCCCAAGTTTGAAACCAGCAGCAAACAATTTTTGCTATTTCCAATTCACAATTTAAGCTGTAGCATTCATTGCACCTTTTTCCCCACCTATTGCTTCCATACAAGAAATCATAATTACTGAAAAAAACCCACTGTCTAGTCCTCTAGAGAGGACAGTGCTTAAAACACAGAAACTGGAACAAGTCAAGAACATTTCTATGTACCACAACACTAAATTTAGAGAGTAGGCAATAAAGAAAATTATATTCTATTCCTGACCTTACTATTGACTCATGGTATCTCCACACAGCATTTTTTCACCTTCAAACCCCAGTTTCCCCAAACCAGAGTTAGTAATTATTGTCCTTCCCTTAGTAAAATGATTCCTGACAGATAGTGAACTCGACAGTACTACAGAAATACATGACAACAGTACCTTAGAATATCTCTTACCTAATATGTGGCAGTACAACCAAGGCAACCCAAGGCTGTGAAAGATCGGTGATGTCTTCCTCCTCTGGTAAATGGATTAAAGACAGTACATGATCCAACACTAGTACTTCTGCTTCTCCTCCTTGTCTTTTACTTGTTTGTTGCCTTGTATTAGAGCTAAAAATAAAATCAAACTTTTTAGTAACCCAGCACTGCATATCAGAGTTCCTCTTCCTCCCATGATACTCAAAATTATGTTTGCTACTTCTAGCAAAAAGGGCTGGGACAACCCATTTGTTTTAATGACCTCCACAGCACGAAATATTATCTAGTCATGCTGAGGAGCACAAAACATGGCCCACAAGAAATATCAGGTCGTTAGTTCAAATTCAAATAATACTTCTAGAAGGAAAGACACTAGTTCTCAGATGGACACACTCACAACTAAGATACATAGCCTCTAGGAGCACCTGAGAGTCGTCTCTATGATTACTGATAATAAACCATGATCACACTGACACAGATACACTAACGGATGACAGAAAACAACCAGTGTGGTAAAAGTTTGTGACTTAAAAGGAATAACAAGCTGAGCCCAAGTCAACAAGCCTATCTGCAGGCAGAAAGGGTTGACACCATACTGGAACATACAAACAGGAGTACTTCACACCCCATGGACAGCAATCTTTCCATTCCACCCAGTGCTTGCAAGACCACACTTAGAAGCCTGTGGAGACTCCACCCATCAAGAAATACAGAAGCTAACAAAAAGACAGCATCAAGAATCATTAGAGGTTTAAGAAACAAAATTTATGAGATAAACCTCAAGGAATTAGGACTGTTGGTCCAGAGAAAGACTTCAGATATTTCTGACAATCAAAATCTGTTATTTGTAAAAGCTGGATGCAAAGACTAAGAAATAATCTGCTCTTTATGCTCCCTGCAGATAAGATAAGCAGCAATGGATTTAAGCTGCAGTAAAGGAAGCTTAGTTCATACACTGAGAACTGGGGGGTGAAGAAAAAAAAACAAACAAACAAAACCAATCCGTGTAACCATAAAGACAGCAAAGTACTAGCATGGACTACCAGTGACAGCTTGAGAATCTCCAGAATCGGAGTATTTAATAACAACTTGGTCTGACATCTTTCAGGACTGGCTCAGAACTTGCTAGTTCCATCCTAGGCAGGAAATGGGGTATGCAACTTTTGAGATGTCTCCCAGCCACTAATTTCTTAACACTGATGTTCCAGGAGCACAAAAAATCCCAAGCAGGATCAGACTCAGCTATGTACTCCATACCACTGAAAATCCAGAGAGATCAACAGACAAAGAAAACAAGGGGAAGAAAACCAAATTGAATTATTTTGACTCAGACTTCCGTTCCCTAAACCCTAATACCTCCACTCTATTAAATAAAAATAGGAAAAAAACACAGAGAGGATTGCTTTTAGGAAAAATAAAATCTTATGTAAAAGGCAATGCAAGCCATCAATCTGCACGTGAAAGTTTTGAATTATCTGAGCCTGAGTGATTAGAACAATCATTATCAGTAGATGAGCAACAGTTATTCTGTGCTTGACAGTGGTTACCCCAAATCTTTCCAAAGAGGCTCCAGGGGAAAAAGCAACCACTTCATCTGCAACTAGAAGCAGTCAAGCTGTGCCAACACAGTGCTGTATCTAGACTAATTACACACCCTTTGGTACCCAGCTGAGCTCTATGGTCAGACTATAGTACAGCTGCCAAGAATGCTCCTGGACAAGACACATGCATACAGGGAAGAAAGATGGGACACAGGCAGGAGGTTAGTAATGATGAGAACCTGGACTACAGCACTCACTACAAAGATTAACTGCCCAAGGATGCAGTAGGCATCTTGGTGTAACAAATCCTGATCACACACACCTATTGCAACACTTGCTAGTCTTTCTATATCAGTACGAACCTTTCCAGAGCAGTTGTCTTCTCAAATAACCTCAGAAAGAAAAATGGGATCCTACTGTATCACTTGGCCTGCAAATCTGCCAGCAACACTGCCATTTACACAACTCTAGCAAATACAAGGGGGCAACTTTTACATAGCCCTGCACTGCCTTCAGGCCTGCAGCCATGCAGGCACATCTAGTGTTTGCGAAACTTGAGACGTCTCACCTGACAGATGATTCAGTGAAAATGAGAGGATACTTCTCAAACGCCATTGCACCAATGGTAGGAGGCTCCGCTTTCACCAGAATTAGTTTAGCCAGAATTGCCATTGCCTCGTCCTTTGCAAGTGCATCTGTGCCAGAGAAGCAATGCTCAATGTACTCTAGAAAGCATGGAAGAAAATGCTGGATGGAGGGGGAAAAAAAAAATAAAAAGAAAAAAAAGTCAAGGATTGGTAAATCTCTTTAACCATGATCAAATCCACAAAAATGATATGACAACAGAGCCACAGAGGAATCCAAACACTCACAAATGAGCCAGCAAAGCACCAAACGTATCAGTCCTGGTGCCCCAAGTCACCAGCACACAAACATCCTCTTACCCCAGCAAGAATACTGATTTGATGTAAAAACTCAGTTTGCCCCAAATCTGGTCTCATCAGGACATTCCAAATCCCCAACTCTACTTTCACCTCCCACTCTATTTAATAAATTTGACTCCTACCAGATCACCAGTTCCAGGCCTGACCTATCAGACATCACATATTCTTCTCTTCATTCCATCCGTAACAAGTGCACCCCTTTAATTCCCAACAGACAAGCTTCTTTTTGTGAACACAGACACCTGTCACCTTCTCCAACCCTGAGCGCCATTACCAAGCTCCAACACAACATAAGTAACCTCTTCCATTCCTACCACATGATGACAGAAGTTTAAATAAACATCACATCAAAACACAAAAATGCTCCAGCATACAAGGCAGGTAAATATACTATGGATTTCCCAGTTGTTCCCTTTGATGACAAAAATAAAATGCACAAAAGCTTCCGCCTACCCTCTCAAATTGCTTCATTGCGAACATCGCGTCAGAGAAGTCCAAAAGAAAGCGCCGTTCAAATCCGCTTGCAAATACCTGCAAGGTGCAAACGGAAGGTTGACAGGAACACATTAACAGGAGACATTTCATAGTCAACTCTGTATTATCCATGGGACATTTTTTCCGGTTTATGAATCAACCATGCTTTGAACTCTGAGACATCCAGCCTGGCTCTCTGTTCACAGCTAGCAGGGCTTGTTAGTTCAGGCACATACAGTAATGCTGTTTCCAGTGACAGTTCAGGTACAGAAAAGCACAGCCCTTTTTAACAAACCCTGCTGACACAACCCCTTTTAACAAACCCTGCTAGATCCAAGCTGGCTCTGTGTAAAGACAGCTTACGTATCTCTTTAGTGTGATGTGGAAAATGTAAGCTCAAAGTTGTAGGACTGAAGCATAGACACACCAGCTGTCAGGAAAAAGCTTAGGTCCAAAAGATCTTTCAACTCAGCATCTTTCCTATGTAGCAGGTTGCAGAAAGTTTACCACCTTATGGGCAGAGCCAACCTCTGTGCTTCTGAAGGACCCAAGATAGGAGCAGTCCTTTGATCAGTGATCCTCAATGCTGAGATGTGCAACACAGAAGTACACACCCAGATCTCCTTTTCCCAGACCCTTCAGAAGACAAGGACAGCTTTAAGCCTCTTCCAATTTAACAGAAGCCCACACAAATACCCTCAAATGTTTGAAGGATCACGACTACTGAGCAAAACTGGACTCATGCCACAGGCAGAACTAATCTTACTTCAACACAAGCCAACACTGAAGAGCAGATGAAATTTGATCTTCTCTAAACAACTGCAAGCCTTTTTTTCCCATTGTAAATAATGATCTTTTTTTTCAAATATTTTTTTACATACACAGTACAACTATGGTCCACACTGTAAATTGTGAAACTATAATGTGCTGTAACAGGAACACTGAAGAATCAGACTCCATAGTAGCATCTCCTATTAATCTTTGCAACACTGCATTTGATAGGAATGTACGCAGCTAAACCAGTTAATCCTTCAGGAGCAATAGTAGTACTGAAATATGCCTATTCCTGTACTTTCTAAATCAAACTGCACTTGCCTGAACCTTGTCACAAGGCTAAGCCATGCTCACTAAATGCTTGGCAGCTTAGTGAAAACTGTACTTTTTTCATTAAAGCATAAAGCAGGTCAGTGAGTTGGATTCAGTGAAAAATGTACTTTTTTCACTAAGTCCAACTCACTCTAAGGCAGAACATGTGCCTCCTCTGTTCTCCCTCCTTTCTCTACAGAGGCTGTAGGTGTTTGAATCAGAGCCTGGTTTTCATTCCAAAGATGTCTGCCACAGTGGCATT
This sequence comes from Pterocles gutturalis, assembly GCF_000699245.1. Lineage (NCBI taxonomy): Eukaryota > Metazoa > Chordata > Aves > Pterocliformes > Pteroclidae > Pterocles > Pterocles gutturalis. The sequence goes on along the minus strand of NW_010143826.1, from coordinate 8,359 downwards.
GCTACACTGACAGTCTGTGTAAGACTGTCAAGAAGTCCCAAGACCTCCCAGTATTACTTTAGGCATTGGGCAGCATCTCCCTTATCTGTGCAAGAAGGCTAAAGGGAACCTTATAGTATATTTCCCAGCCTGAGGTAGAATTTCCTGAAGTCAGTTTGCTCTAGGGAATTTGAACTCTGAGATTTCTGCTGTAAGCAGCGGTCCTTGTTACCTTCTCAATAGCTTCCTTGGTCAAAGAATCAGGCAAGAAAACATTCTCGGCCAGCAGGAATTTTCAGCAGGGTCTTACAGCAAGATGATGAGAGATCTGGTGTTTGTAACATTTTTATTAAAATCTGAAATGGAAGAGAGAGAACTGATAATTCATCTATGAGGACAGTGATTGACTGGCCCGAGTGACCTGGACAGTCCCTGGAGCAGGAAGGTATGGTGTTCTAAGCTCGAGCCCACAGAAATGACTCCTAATAGTCCTGTTGAAGTCTGAAGGCACTAAACCTACATTTGAACCTCAACTGGTTCAAATGGATGTCAATCTGGTAGAACTGCTCTACCACTGATATGGTATGGTCTCCTTCACAGTGGGCAGGAATCAGTCTCTAGAAGCAGCAGCCCGCTTTCCCCCTTACTCATTTAGAGGAGGACTAAACCAGCATTACAGACAGAGGTAAATCCTCATGGGATCAGAGAGGTAGCAATACTCATATATCTCTGTTTACTCCACTCAAATCTTAAGTGCAATGCTGCACCAAAAATGTGTAGGAGTGTTTCAGCTGACAACACCTCTTCCGTATTGTATTGATACTTCTCTGGCACATCAGGCAAAGTGATGGTCTGACCTACCTGACAGACGTCTTCAGGCAGTGAGATTTTGGACCCATTTGCATGTTCCACTAGGATCAGATAAACTTGCAGAATCCTTTCCATCTGCTCTGAAGCCATACAGCAGTTGGCCTTATTTATTTTCCTCTGTAAGTTTAAGAGTGACTCCTGTTTAAATACAAAAGGAAAGTGAAAGTTTCAGAGAAATGATCAGACACTGTTTCATTTACTGCTGTTTGAAAGGCAGTCTAAAGAACCAACATCTGATCTGCCCTACTGTTGACTCTCTTGCTCATGTTCAACAAACTAAACCTTTCAGAAACACTATGTGATTCCCATCCACACATCCTGGATTCCTTGGATAGAAACACAAATACTGCCTAAGATGAGGGCCTCCTGAAAGGCCAACTCATGACATACAAAACAGGAAAGAAGAAGAGAAGGAAATACTTGGCCCCAGACTCACTATGGTATGGAAGCACCCAGCTTTCACTGGAATTATCAGAACTTAAGTACTTTCACATTTTATGCATCGTTATGCTAATGTGGATGCTGAGAGGTTACTTGTATCATCTCCACTATACAGACAATGGAGCTGCTCTGGATCACTCCCCTTCGTGTCCCTCCAGAGGACATAAACTCCCATTCTTGATCCTACAAACTGAATCCAATTTAGAGAGCTATCATGGACCACGTGAATATTTCCCTCTGAGCAAGATACCTGCCCCCATGCACCCACTGGTTCCCAGGATAAAGAACAAGCCTCAGTAAAAATGAAGGGAATTATGTCACCAATTTCCAAGATTTCATCACAACTGTGATGCTGAGTGACTCACACTCCAAGGATACAAAACATCCAGTGGCAAACAATTCTGTAGCTAATGACAGTCAGGTAATAACTGCTGTCAAAGTGGGTGAGCTAGGAGCAACAGGATGGGATTTTCTGGGAAACTATGGCTAGCCACAGGGAGGAAGTTCCAAGAAGGAACAAATACAGCATTTACTCATGCTGTGAAAGGACTACCCTAACGTTCATGTGTACCATTTCCTCCAGCTTCCCATTTCACCCCTCTGATGAACACAGCTGACACAGAAAATGTTGTCAGTTGCAAGAGGTTTCAATCCCCCTCAGCAAATCCCAATCACTAGCAAGAAAACATGTAAATGTTGGTCAGGTAAGTAAAAAACATGTGCCACGCACTTGCTCACTGTTCTGCACCACCCTTTCCCAACACAGCACAGCCCACAGCACTTAGACTCGAGTTCCCTCAAACCTCAGAGTGTAACCCCCACGCAACAACACAGGAACACACAAACTCAGCTCCAAGGCATAAACTTGTCTCTCCAGCTTCAACTATAGTCTTTGCTATAAAGAGAGCTGAAGGGCAAAAAGCTTCCCCTTTACTGTCACAAAGTAGCTTTAGAACCACCAATATATCCAGTTCAGCAATATAAAACAAGCCCTAGTATACCTGCTACAGCAAGGGGTCTGTGATGTCTGCAAACACAGACCCTACAAACCTTCCCTGCCTAGCAACATGACTGTGCTCTAAGTCTTGCACCCAGCAGTTCCTTTCTCACTCACAGCACAGCCACCAGGGTCACTCTGAACTTATAAAAGAAGGGTGAGATTTTTTTCCATGCACATGACACTGTATTTAATGGTTCCAAAGCAGAAAAAACAACCCAAACAAACAGTTCTGGTCCAATAAAACACAAATACTTTTCTTGATAGTGCACAGGTTTTTTTCAGTTTCTCATGAACTAAAAACAAATAAATAAATAAATAAATGTACCTCCAGGCACTTGAAGACAATGTTGAAATGCTCTTTATGGATATGTACTACAGCTGATCTCATCATCTGCTCAAAGGCTTCTCCTACAGCTACCCATGGTAGTTCAATTTCTTCTTCAGTAATAGGCCCCAGTTTTACCAGAATTAACTTCATAGCCTGTACAGGAAAAGAGCACATCATGTCCTTATATCTAGAAAATAAATTTAGCAATCCTAAAATTAGTTAGTGCAATACACTGCTAAAATACTCCACTGAGTATTCTTTCTAGAAATACATGAAAAAAAAGGCTACCACTTTAGATCTGAAATATCAGTAAGCAGTACTATTTTAATATATAGGAATACTGCATAGGAAGGTTGGTTTTAGAAATTCCTATCTCAAAGAATATTTTTAGAAGAAGGCTGTCAGAGCCTATTAAGTAATGAACAGCATGCTTATCACCAAGGATCCATCCAGCCTAAGGCTCCATTACAGCAACATTTAAACAGCATTCTTTTCGCATCTTTACCGTCTCTGCACAGGAGTGGAACATGTTTCGAACACCCTTGCACATCTCAAAAAGTAGCCGTCCTACACCTTCCACCTTCTCAGGGTGCTCCCTCAGGTCACAGAGTATTAAATTGAAGATTGCATTTTTATCAGAAACCTAAAAAAAGTAAGGATAAAAAAAAAGTTATCTTCTATTCAGAGCGACCAGATGGATAGAGGCAATTAAACAGCTCCATGGCACCACACTACTCTCCTAGTCCTGCCTTCCCACAACAGTTCAAACACATTATTTCTGCAACCACACAATGAAAGTGAAAGGAGAAAAATTATCACCTATTCAGTCACTACAGCTGCCCCAAGATGTACGCAGGTCTACAGAGGTCACCACAACGGATATATGTGGTTTTGATCATTCTCATGATTTTAGAGTTAAACATGTGCATAAATGCACCATTAAACCAGTCCCAACTGAAACATAAAGGTCGCTGCACTGGTGTGGAAAGAGACTTGTACCAGCTGAACACAGAATCCAGTCATCCAAAACTATAACCACACTTAGGAATATTGCAAGGACTTCTGGCCCAAGATTTTAAAATTATCAATTTCTGAAGTTTTGACTTGAAGTTCAGCAACTTCTGAAAACAACCAATCAAACAAACGTGCTTTATTATGGTCTCTCAACTTAGGACAAAACCAAGGCTACTCAAATTTGCTAGTCAGTCTCAGGAATCTTGGCTTTTGTATATTTTGACTAAATAAAACCCAACAACTGCCACTCCCTTTCTTTACTCCATGAAAGGCCACTGCCTCATCTTGATGGATCTGCCTGGGAACGTTACATACTGTGATTTTGAGGAGTGCAAAAAGGTTGTCACAAGAATTCCTGTTCTAAAAAGGCCTTAAAGCATTAGTAAAAAAGCCAGGAAGCAAATGTGCATTTACAAATTAAAGCCTCCCTTTTGCAAGATTGCCTTACCTAGTCATTTTAGATAAACCGATCACAGACACTTGGTTTAACTGCTCTTAAGACAGAGAGTGCTAAGGCCTGTATTTGCCACTGTTGATACGAAGTGCATGACATTCTCACTAAAATACTCACCAAAAATGACAACTCAGGACATGCTGAATGCCAGTTCAGGCCTTGTTAACCCTTCTTTGGAGAAAATCTAATACTACACATTGAATCCAAGAGCCACCACAGAATGGAGATAGCGTCAAAGCACAAACAGCTCACTTACCTTTCTCATTAGAAAGACAAAACTTTCTGCAGCAAAGTTTCTGATGTGAAGTTTGTGGTGAGCCAGCAGGGTGCTGTACAGGCTACAAAGACACAAAATAATCCGCTGTCTTAACAGCAATGCAAGAACTGCCACCCATTGGTTTTAAAACTTATGTTTCCAGTTTACATTGACGCCTTTTAGAAACACTATGAATCTGTCCTCCTAGGGAGGGCAAATACCTTCCTCAACTTAATTCCTTCCCACTCTCCCTGGGTAAAGAACAGAGTTTTGCAAAGAAGGTCAAATGTCAATGCCAGGCAATTTAAGCTGCATTCAGAAATACCTCTAAAATCTCCAGATCCACACAGAATCAACTGTAGCATCAAGATTTTCAACATATATACTCAGCAGCAGTAAATGAAACCCAAGTTGATTTGATGAGCCAGATTTGTATTTCAGTTGAGACAACAGGCTTTCCTGTGCACTTAGAAGTTTCTAAAGATACAATTTACAGGGCTGATAAATATTTGCAGTTCTCTGGTAAGTATCAGTAACAGCTGCACGTGGCTCAGCACATGTTCAGTACAGAGTGAGAGGTGCCTCAGATTCACAGCCAAGCACATGTTTTTTCAGTATGCCCAACAGCTTCTGCTGGGTTGGGGAGGAAATCTGTAACCCCTCTTTTGCTCCATCTGTTCCAAACTGAAAAATAGGAGGAAGCAACATGGACCCACTGGCTATGACAAAAAGAAGAGACCTGCCACCACAGCAATGTAAGATTGAACAAGCAGTCACACTGGGTCAGGCCACAGCATCCACTCTACAGCAGCAGACAGAAGCAGATGCCTGGGAAAGGTTTAAAAGCAGGGCAAGCACATACGAAATCAGCCTTCAATCCCCTGCAGCTCAGGGACTCCCCAAGCCAGAGGCGGCTCCTGTGCATGTGGGAAGTCCTTCCAACTTGGCCAGTTTGCCTCTGAACCTATGCCAGCCTTCCACATCCACAGCATCCTGTGGCAAAGAGTTTCAAAGCATACAGAACTGTGCATGCCTCATCTGCTCTCTCACTAAACAGAAAGGAAGAAGGGGAAAATGCTGGGAAAGGAACAACTAAGGACTCAAAGGAACCTATTCAATGTCTAGGTGTCTGCAATTGGGAAAGCCAGAAATGTTAAAACTATGGCTGAGATACATGACAGATACTCGAGACCTTTGTTGAATTTAGACCTGGACACAAGACAACTCTGACAACCCAGTGTCTTTCTGAGCTTTGTTTACCCAGCTGAGGTGGATGCTTCCTCTCCTGTCCCCACAGGAGAAAAGGAGACCAAAGGCCAAAATCTGCAGCCCACATCCCTCCTCCAGTACAGTTGCCCATGAAGGTCAGTATGATCTCAAAGGAGCTGCGTACAATAACAAAGCTCAGAGTCTCTCAGAAAGCAGGGAAAGCATGCTAACACAAGTATACTGAAGCATTAAGCCACGTATTCATGTGGCATTTACATTTCTACAGCATCTAGTAACTGCTGACCTAGACAGACATTAAACGCAGCCTTTACCTGTATATGTTGTGTATGTCCTTCACCATCAACCTCCACAAATATTTGTAGAGGTAGGAAAGAGAGGTAAAAGCCCACTCCAGTAGCTCTGTGTCCTGTGTATCCAGTAACTTGGTGATGGCCAGGAAAAAGTCATGAAAATGAGGATAGAAATCAGCCTGAAGATCTCGAGCCAGCTGCACCACTAGACTGTGTTTCAGAAAATACACCAGTGTTAGTGTATTTCAAAATCAAACCAAAAAAAACCTAGCCAAACATTGCATAATACAGCACGGTCTATTTTAAAAGAAAGACAGCACCAACTTTACTTCTCACTTTTATTTAAATAACACCTATTAGGCAGCTGTGGATGGCAAGGATCTTAAGATTAAAAAAAAACACAAACCAACAAGCAGGTAAGAGTAAACAAGAAGACATAAATTATTAACATCAAACAGAGCCTATTAGTATTCTGTCTGACACTCAGTAAGCACTCAGGCTAATTTGCACAGTTTGGTTTTTTTCAAAGACTTAGAACCATAAAGCTCTATCGGGGAAATACGACCATTTTGGGCATCTCATTGCTATATTTTCCTCAGATACAACACAGTAAAAGAACACTCACAACAGGACTCATGCTTATTTGTAACACCGTCAAGGCTTATGACTACATTTTGTCACCATATACTTACTCTAATAGGGGTTGATAAGCAAGACTGCCTTTGACTTGCAAATTGGTCTTCAAGCTCTGCACAATGGCACTCTGGTAATAGACCAGCTGGTTGAAAGACTGGCATTTGTTGGCCACTTCACTGTAGAATTGCACTGTTTGAAGCACAAAAGAGAAACCCTGAAAACTAGTCCAGTTCCTGGTAAACATGTAGCATGTTAAACTTCCAAATACAGTCAATAGAAAATCTCCCACTGGGTTCTGGATGCAGAAGAAATGTATTTTAACAGCTTCAGGAAAGCAGAAAACATGAATAAAAATTACTTACCATAATGCTGAGTAAGGTTCAGTTCCCTCCATTTCCGTAGTCCTTCAAAAAAGTAGGTTTCAACCTCCTGTCAAAACAAAGATAAAATAATAGCTGCCAACCCTAGTGAATGCAGCCCACAAAGCTGAGAGGTTCAAATGAAAAAAATCAACAAGTGCCTTAAATATTTTAAGAATATTTCAAGAAATCTTGATGACTTAATTTCAAAAGGTGCTATGGAATTTCCCTCAAAATCAGACTTTGCTTTGTATATTCAAAACACATCTGAAAACATTTTCTGGTGACAGGACTTGTTTACGTAACTGCTTTATAGAACTCTGTTGACTGGCTTTGATAATCTAAGATGCTGAGACATGACCCACCCAGCCCAAATGCTTTGGGATTTCTTTTCACATCCTCACAGCTATTGAGCAGGAAGTTCAGAAGAACTATCCAGCAGGCCAGGAGGTAATAACCTGCAAAGCACTATATTCACAACAATGATCTGTAGGACACATATAGATGACCCTTCTTTATGATCTATAAAGACACGTGCACATGCTTTGTACACATGCTCCAAGTATTGCAACTACTTGGCACCCAAAAGCCTTGGCAGTGCTGGACCTAGGAGAGCTGACTGTCACAGCAGCATCTTTCACGCTCAGAAACTCCCACAGGCCCACCGCCACATGGAAGTCACCGGGTGCCACTGTCAAGAGTCTCTATGGCAATATGGTGAAGCAGCTCAAAAAATAAAGGGGAACAAAATGAGGCTCCAGGAAAGGCAACTCTTCCAGGAGCTTCTTTCCAATTCCCCTTGAACAAATTTCTTTAGTGAATCTTTCATGGAGCGTGTCTACTTGTGACGCAATTTCAGAAAATGACCGCAATCACTGTTCTCACCTCAGCGTAGCTTCCAGTTCTGTCAATCCGATGAATAATATCAATATTAATATTGCTTAAGCGCTCCGAAAAAGTAAGAAACTGTAAAACAAAAGGACATACATTGCTCTATTTTGAGAACGGTCCCTCTCCATAGTACACGCACCACAGACAGAAACCCCGCTTCTAAAGACAGGCTGCCAGGTAGTACCTGTCAATCTGCAAACAGTCCTATCAGAATTTTAAGGCCAGAAAAATGCTTAAAAGGCCCATGAGAAGGACCAGCCCTCTCCCTCCTCGCTCTGCACAGCCAAGGCTGGCACCTCATGTCTCCACAACACGGTGATAGAGATGCAGAGAAACCCACCCCGAGTCCCACAGGCTGCGCGGCTCTCGCCTTGCCTGAAACAACGCCTGGGTTAACATCTCCACTGGACACTATTTTTTATTAAGTTATGTCAGCTGCCTACATTAAGGCCGCGGTGTGCCTGCTGCGCGACACGGAGGGTGGCTGGGCTCAGGAGAAGTCATCCGGCGGACGGGAGACGCCGCACTCCAGCGCGGGCGGCGGGGCCAGGAGCCCTCACAGCGCCGCGGAGACCCGGACACACCACCCGCCCTCACACCTCCGGCCCCAG
>NW_010143825.1:2843-6491 GCF_000699245.1 Pterocles gutturalis | reverse complement strand
TCTGACCCTGGCATCCCAGCACGCTGCTCTTGACGTGCTTTAACAGTTATATTAAAAAAAAAAAAACAGTCAAAAGCCCTCAACAGTCCAGAAGAGGGGTTTACTTTACTATCTAAACGCAGATAAATATTTGTTTAAGAAGGAAATCGCCTGAAATGTTTTCTCTCCCCAGCTTGCTGTAAAATGTTGGGAGTCAAAAAATGTTTTGAGTCTCTCAAGGCTCTGGTGACTTCTTCTTACGGAAAGGTTTGGGCGGATTTGATGCCTGGGGTTGTGGTTTTTATGATCTTTTACCGTATGTTTGTGCTGCTTGACCTTTAATTAACTTCAGATTTCAGAATTTGATAACATTTATGTAATCCTTTCACCTTGGAACTCATTTCTTTTCCCCAAAGCTAAGCGTTTTTCCTAGAATCTAGACACGAACGATTTGACTCCTTAAAGCTGCCGGTGCCACACTGCCGATCCCTCGACCTGCGGCACTCGCGCGGTTTCCTCTCTGGCACCCAGCACTCACGTTGCAGGTCAGACCCTGCGCTGGGAGCAGGATGCAGCCAAGGATTTGAGATCCCCATGGTCTGGGCGAGCCGTTAAGTCACACAAAAAAGCCTCGCAGGGAGTTGAACCAGTCTTTGGCTGGCCAGCCGAACGAAACGGCCGCATCGCGGTCACTGTGGCTGTGCTCGTGCAGACGGGGCTCTCGAGGCACGGAGAGTTTTTTGCGTGTGGTTTAGTCTGCGGTAGAGCTGAAGGGTCATGGAGGGAAGCTTTGCAGAGCTGTCTCCAGCTCCAGCCTTGTTAATTTACACAAAACCCGCTGGTTTTACTCTAGAAGTCTTGTTTTGCTGAGCTGTAGTGGTTTTATTTTCTTTCCCTTGCTAAGACTCACGGTATTTCCCAATTTTTTTTTCATAAGCAGCCATCCCAGGAGTCTCAAGCTGCGTACTCGAGCTTTTCCACTCGACTTCAGTTTCTATTCAAGGAAGAGAGAAGGAAATACTGACTTTTTTTTTTGGCACTTTATTTCCCAAGGTAAGACGGAGGAAATAGCGGAAGCGAGCCCGGTCGATTCTGCCATACAGCAAGTGGTTGGCAGCGGCGGGCAGCGCGTCATCGCCATTGTGACGGACGGAGCTCCCCTGGGCGGCCTGCAAACCGCCCTCCCCGCCAGCGGCCTCGGCCAGCCCTTCCTCCTCACCGTGCAGGACGGGCAGCAAGGTAAGGAAGAGCCACGCTCAGGATTAACACCAACACCAAAAAAAATCACGGCTGCCTGTGAACACCGTTGAGCCCCGCAGAGCCGGCGGCTGGCGTGAGCGGGCTCGTCGGTGCTGTGGTGTGACGGATCCGAGCCTGGAGGGGTTAAAATGTGACTGACATCAGCGGGAACGCTTGCTAGCGACTTGTTGGTCGCTTAATATTCCTTCCCGCTGCTGAGCTTTAGTATTTTGGTCTTTGCGTTAAAACCAAACGCCCTCAGCAGCACGGTGCAGGAGAGGAACGCCGCGGCAGCCGCTGGCTCTGCAGCAGCCGCGTGGAGACGATCCCGTTCTCTCGTGGCGAACTTCCCAGCCTGGGAGTAAATTACTCGCCGATGAGGCTGGAACCTTGAGCAATCACTCCGTCCTTCTTACAAAACGTAGAGTTAGCCCATTCCTATCGGTTTAAACGCACCTTTTCCTCCCGTAACTCCAGCTGCTGTGCCTGGGGCAATAGAATCTCTCGGTGAATGGAGATGGTGTTCGGTAGAGCAGGGCAGAGCTCCCGAGCGCTCGCACGGTGAGTTTTTGTTTCCTCAAGGGATGGAATTCATCAGCCGTGGCTGCTACCGACAATTCTTGCAGCGTGTCCTAGAGATACTGGATGGTTTGGATTAACGGTGGGGCGGAAAACAAGGATTACGAAGCGGAGGAGCTCTCTCGTAACACGCACGGTGTCACCAAGTGAGACGGGTTCCATCGGTTCTGTCTGTTTACAGCCTCCGCGAGTGAAAAGCAATTTCCTAAAGCTGTTAATTATTCAGAATTATTTGCCAAATGACTACAAATAATTCCTGGCTCAGAACCCGTTCTCAGTCTAAGGAAGACAAAGGGAGAGCTGTTGAGGCCGCGCGACCTTCGGCAGCTCACGTGGTGCCTTCCTCCTCCTGACTTGGACGAGTTCTTGCTCCTGGCTTCCCAAAGCGCAAACCCACGTTCGGAGATTTAAAATGTTTGTTCTCTGGAGTATTTGCAGCTCTTGCACGAGCTCAAAGCTGATTCAGAGCTTAGCTGCTGGGAATTTTTGGGAAGAGCTTTCCGTTCCTCTCACTCAGCCTGTCTGGGCTCACGTGTTTTCTGAGACACAAATCTCTGACTTCAGGGTCCGTCCGCCCCGTTGTGGTGCCGTATCGGGTATTTCAGAGCCCTGAATAAAGAAAACCAAAAACCCCAGGCTGGAGTTTCCCTCCTCTCCGGGCAGACTTCGGCACCGCCGATCCGCAGGTCTCCTCTTTTTCTCCAGAACCACGCTGACTTTGGAGAAGTCTTGGAGGAAACATCTGTGCGCGCGCATGTCTCACCCTGTATAATTTGTCACCTTTTCGTTTTTCAGTTTTCACGGTACCTGCTGGTCAGGTTGCAGAAGAGACCCTTATCCAAGGCGGAGGTGACGCAGGAGAGGAAGAAACGCCGCTGGCCAAGAAGCAAAAAGTGGAACAAAACGCAGACGACTCAAAGAAAGACAAGGTAGGTTCTCCTGCTTGGAACTCCGAGCACCGCCGGCTCCTGTGTGTTTCTGTGCCGTGCCGGCGATGTCGGGCTCCCAAAGCCATCCCAGAACCGGAACGAGCTGAGCCCAGGGATGTAACGAACTCCGTGGGCGTTCCCGACTCTTCCCGAACACGCGAGCCGGGGAGAGGAGCGGTGCTCTGCCGAGCGGAGGCAGGAGGAGAACCGGTGGCTAAATCGCTGGTTTGGCCTGTGCCGAAGCGGTGGCTTGGGGTTTTTAGCTGAATCGTGGGTTTTTATGGAATTATTTAGGATTTCCTGTAGAAGTGCAAGCTGGGTGTAAGCCTCAGCTCTTCCCAAAGCAGCCGGAGTGACTCTCCCCTCGCTGTTGGGAGGAAGAACGTTTTTCTTGGTTGCCTCTCACTGACTCTCCCCTCGCTGTTGGGAGGAAGAATGCTTTTTCTCAGTTGCCTCTCAGCTTCTCCGCACTAATTCTTCATTTTTCTTGTGTCTTGATTCCACCTGCTTCCAACCTTTGAAATTCACGGTGAGATGACTCATAACTTCCCAGCTCCCCCACACTGGGGTGTCCCCTGCCACCCAGTTTGTCCCTTCCCACATCCCAGTTGCCTCTGGTAACCTGTTTGGAACAAGCCATTTGAGCAGAGCTCAACCCAAGCGTGTTTTCGGCGCTGCCGTAGAGCGTTTTGCTTTTGTAACTTGGGGTGCTGGCACGCCCCGTTTCCTCCGCGTCGGGCTCCATCGTGGGCTCTCTCCACTTTTTCTTTTCCGTAGGACGGTGACGACAGGGAGGTGCTCCAACAGCAGCTGCAGGAGGCGAACCGGCAGGCTCAGGAATATCGCAGCCAGCTCCTCAAGAAGGAGCAGGAGGCGGAGGAGTACCGCCTGAAGCTGGCGGCCATGGCGAGGCCGCAGCCCG
>NW_010143825.1:1499-2801 GCF_000699245.1 Pterocles gutturalis | reverse complement strand
GGTGACCTCAGGTGACGTCACGGAACCCGTGCTGAGCGTGCTGGAGACGGATCCGCCGCCCGGTATCGCTGTGGAGACTGTAACCTCCTAATCCTCCCCGATCGACTGGCTTTTGGAAGGGAAAAGAACTTTTTTCTTTTTTTTGTTGTTAAATTAAGGTGCTGTTGGCCAGCGGCGCTGAGAGCAGAGGGTCGAAGCCGCCCCGTCGCCTGGGGTAGACGCTTTCCGCTTCCCCAGCCGCTCGCGGCGTAACCCTGCTTTCAGCGCGGTGCCGAAAGGTGCTTTTAAAGCTTCACCTCGAGGGATCGGAAGCTTTTTAACAAAACCGTGACCTGACGGCTGCTTTGGGGATGTCAAGACGTTGCTGGGGAGCGGGAAAGAAAAACCTCGTTGGCAAAGCCGCTGGCGTCGGCTCTCGGCTGCCCGGGGAATCCCAAAAACTGTGAATAACCCAGGTGCTCGCTTCTTTCCGCCAGCACCCGGATCTGCGCCTTCAGAAAAAGTCGTTTCTTGGGGTGTTGCTCCCGAAGTGTGGGAGGATTTCCCCTTTCAGCCAGAGAGCGAACGACCCGGTTCTTTTTGTTCCCAAACCACGAATCTTTCCGATCGAGGCAACCTCCAACGCAAAGCTCAGGCGGAAGGTCCGTCAGCCGGCGCGTTCCGCGATATCGGGGATCACTGCGCGTCGCCGTCACTGTGCCAGGGATGGTTTGGGGGAGCTCTGCCCGAAGGGATCGCAAAAAAAACCCAAAAAAACTCTCCTCCATTTTCTGGTGTTCAGCCAAACGTTCTGTTCGCCGCCTCTGCGCCAAGCGGCAGCGTTAACCTCTTCCATACGTAAATCTATACGTACGGCGGATGCTGCGAGACAGCTCGGGAGTCGGCTTCGCTCTGGAAACACAAAATTTTTTTTTGCTAAACAGTTTTTATTTTTACAGCTACTAAAACCTTTTTTACCAAGCAGCTGATCTTGTTACTGAAATGTTCAATTTTTAAATTGTTGATTTTTTTTTTTTTTTTTTTTTTTTTTTTCCTCTTTGCGGCCGCGTTCGGCGCAGGGATGGGGTCAGTCCAGCGGATCCCGGGTTTGCCGACAGCGGGGAAGTGACCGGAATCACCCCTCTGGAGCTGGAGGATGAAAGACGAGCGAGCGAAGTTTAGAAAAATACCGTCACGGCGCAAGGTGTGCCGGCGCAGCGAGGTTTTCGGGGTGAGGAGCAGCCGGCGGCTCCTGGGACCTGCTCCCCGACGACAGCGTCTCGCAAGATGAAAATTCAGAGCTCTGGTGGCCCGCGGTTTGGG
>NW_010143825.1:0-1421 GCF_000699245.1 Pterocles gutturalis | reverse complement strand
TCCCCGTTATTTCCAAGCGCGTCCGGACCCTGCGGGTTGCGGTTGGGTCAGGTTCTGCCTCTGTGACATTTCCGTGCCGATAGACCCGCTCATACCGCGACGTCCGTAAAGGTCTGAATGGACGCTCGCGGCTCTGGAGGAATTTCCCAAGAGGAAACTTTTCATCCCAAAACCCGGCGGTTCCCGGAGGCCCGAAAGGGAGGCGTAATCCCGTCTCCGGCGGCGTTTCACCGACGAGCGGGAGGAGAGGACGGTTCACGCGACTGTTCTGCCAACGCCTCGGGGATATTTGGTTTTGGAGAATCCAAGCGCATTTATTTATAACCACTGCAGCTATATTTATAAATATATTTTTTTAAAAAATCTTTTTCCAACAGAAGTTTTGAAGAAGGCTTTAATAATTATTTTTGATGAATTAATGTTTGGAAGAGACTCGCCTCCTGGTTATTGATTCCTTCAGCGTTTCCTCGCCGCCTTAAGTTTCTTTTACCCTCAAAACACCGACAATTTGGGTCTAAAAACCGCCGTCGGAGGGTTGAGACGGCATCGGAGGAAATCCCGAGAGATTCTTTTAATGCCCAGAAGCGCTTATGGACATAAAGGGACGCTGTCAACTTTTTCTTTGACGTTTCGCCTGAAATTTCTGCGTATTATTTGTCGATTTGCAGAGCTGGACCGCTGCCGTGCCTTTGCCAGCGCTGCCCTTCGCCGGGATTTCCACCCTTCCCCTGGAAAAGGTCGCTGTTGCCAAAAAGTCCCTTCGGCCGGGAAACAAAACTTCCCCTTCGGAAGAGAAAAAAATAAATAAATCCGTGGCGCTCACGGTAGCGGGATTTGGTTTATCGAGGGGGAACAAACCGGCGCTCTCGCCGCTTCGGGGAATCACACCTCGATTTTCTTTCCCGACAAACCCGAGGAGAATGTGATCTCTGCTTGGCATTTCCAAAAGAATTTCAACCCGCCTGCGTCCTCTGCGCTTCTCCAGAGAGGCGTTGGAGGATTTTAAGCCCAGAGCAGCAGATTTCTGCGGCCGGCGGAGTCGGTGAATAACCTCCCACGGCCTCCCGGCCGGCCGGCGCTGCGTCAGGGCATTTCTCCCTCCGAGCGCTGGGTTTCGAGGTGAAAAGTTAAACGAGGCGGCGCAGCCCCGCTCCCCTCCAGCTTCCCCATCCCCGCCCCCCTCCAGCTTCCCCTCCCTGCCGCCTCGGCATCGGTGGGAGAATCCCCGCCGGCTTCCCGGGAACGCCGGCGCAGAATTTGGGGTCTAAGAGGAGGCTGCGGGGTTTCTCCTCGGTGCCGTGGAGCTCGGGGATTGGTTTGGGGTCGATTTGATTTTTCCCTCTGGGGCGCGATGACCAGCTCCGAACGGTCCCGTTATCCGCCGGGATGAGCGCAGGAGCTCACGGAAACACCGACTCCAT
>NW_010143824.1:0-20783 GCF_000699245.1 Pterocles gutturalis | reverse complement strand
TATAATAATGTATATTAATGTGTTTATATATTGATATAAATATTAAAAACTATGGCATTTATATTCATTTAATTCAAAGTATTTTATTTAGAAAATATGTCATTATCAGCATTTCGAGTGTTGTAGGGACACCACCATGGCAGTGAAATGAAGGTCTATATGTTCACCTAATGAATCAGACTGAGAACAAAACCCAGGTCTCCAATGTTGCAAAAGAGGGTGATGAGAGCTACTTAAGGGAATATCTTGCAAGTGAATTTCGGTATGGAGTAAGTCAAGCAAGTAAGTGAGTTGCCTTGGGAATTAAGCAAGTTCTGAGCAGGTTGTGACTTTCTACAACCTCTGCTCCTGCAAGACAGGCTTTGAATGGGAGCTTACAGAAGATGGACCTGAGCTGCTTCACTAGTTGTTGAGTTTGTCCATATTGATAAGTCCTGAGCAAATGTGTAACTCACAGCCAGAATCTCCCTGAATTTCCAGGCAAACTCATTTATCAACCATCTGTGTGAAGTCCTCTGTGTGATTTTTCATAAAAGGGTCAGAGTGTAAGTGCAATACTACTTCTCTGAGATCAGTTTTCCAAAAACAGCAAAGCAGACAACCCACTGTTAGAGGCAGATCAAATATACAGAAATTGACTTGGCGGCCTTCGTCTACTTTGCTTACTGCAAAAAGACATGCAAGTCATTGTAGCCTTGGGGTGGGGGGGAGGGGGTGTTGTTAGGTCACATATCCTATACGCAGACCCACTTTACCTGCAGTAAATAGATTTGGAGTAGAAAAATTGCCTGGGTCATCTGAAGCTAATCTGCAGAGGTATAGAAGTCTTCCTAGAAACAAAAATTGCACTCCTCAAAGTGTATGTGCTTTCATTCTTCCACCTGATACAGATATCAACCTCCAAAAGGGTCACTGTACCAATACCGGTGACCCTTTGAAATGATGTCTTAAGAAGTTGATTGTGCTCAGTTGGTGGGTCATATTGGAAAGGAGATTTTTCAGGAAGACAGAGAGGAAAAGCATGAAAAGTCTGCCATTTGACACAGATGGGAGGAGGAAGCTCGAGCTGTTTTGACACATCCTAAGGATGTCTGTCTGCCAAAGATTGTGCTCCTTAAGGGCAGCAGACTGAGACTGTATGGGAAGTGTCTGGAGGACATCACTGAATGATGCGCTATCAAGTGTCTGTAGGTAGATGTATGTGTGTCAAAGCTCAAGAACGAGTGTGTTATCTCTGATTAACTGCTGCAGTCATCAGCCTATATGGCAGAGGAAGGAAGGAATCCATGGCACAGTGGTAGCTTATTCTTTGCAGGAAGCTGGAAGACATGGGAGACTAGTCCAGCGTTTTTCACCAAAATCTCAATTGTTTCATGCTTGTATAATGTGGTGATTAAAAAATAAAAGAAAAAAGTTGCCAAGTCTGAAGGCAAATTAGTAACTTCAGCAGCTGGTAGTTTGTTGGAGATATGAGGTGGGATTTGCTTCTTCTAATTTTTGGTGTGTACAGTCTCTACTCTGGAGTGAAGCAAATTACGGTCTAGGTTTGACAGACCCTGATGAATACATCTCTCATAAAGGGAATTTTGATAACTGCAGTGTGGATTCACAGTAGATACTCAATCAGGTGAATACTCCTCATACGAATGATGTCTTAAAAAAGCTGAAATTCTCATATGATGAAAGAGAATCTGACAAGTTGTAAAATGTCTGTTTGTAAGACATAGACAAAAGGCTTGCAGCCCTAATCTGGTAACTATGTGCACTGGTTTGTCCTCTGAGTCCTCAGATAGCACTAGGGTAAATTGTGAGGAGGAGATAATAAAGAGAAGAGCATCCAGGAAAGGGGAAAGAGCATGTTTCTCAGGTTGCAATTTAAAATATGTCTCTTTCCATTTGTAATGGCACTAAATGGTGTCAGGGACAGCAACTGCCTTTCTCTCAAAATAGAATATAGGAAATAGATTGTCAGAAGGCTGGAAGAGTGGGAGAAAATGAAAAATCAAGGATGCCTGGGAAGAACTGCCCAGGAGGAGCTAAAGCAATCCATCTCAGTGATATTGGTGCAAGTAGCACACAAATGGCTCTGTTAGTGATTTTAGTAAGTCAAGCACTTTGCCTTGCTAGATTGAGATTTGTGTGTTATTGGATGGCTTGTGATTTATTTAATACAGACAAACTCTAGGAGTTATCAAGGCAGATGATATTTTCTGATGGTGGTAATTTTTAGTGTGTAGTACCCCTTACGAAGAGAATGAAGATAATTAAACTAAGTAAAGGAAGATTTTTGATGCCCATATTGTAGCCAAAGAGACGATTATGTGTCATTGTCTTCACGAGAGAGAAAATGTAAAGTATGTGCTAGCAACAGAGGGGGCACTACATGAGGCTGATGCAGTTTGGCCTCCTTCTGGATGAGAAACATGGAGTAATCTAAGAGCAAGAGAAACCAGTAAGGCACAACAAAGCGGGGATGCTGCTGGATTCGGGAAATGTGAACATACAATCCAATGTGGAAGAAGCACAAATAGAAATCATTAACACATTCAGCTCCTCTAACCAAACTGTTAAGGGGTTTCTTCAGTAGTTGTTGCAGTATGTGGATCTGGTTTAGCAATATTGATTGATTTAGCAATTTAAAGAACTGGCTGCAGTTGTACTATTTCCAGCAGAGTCTTTAGTAAACCACCCACTAACAAGAGAAGGAAGCCCATCTTCACATGGGTGAGGAGCAGTGATTGCACAAAAGCATCTGGGAGTAGACTGAAGGCATGATCTCTGAGACTGTCAAAGAAACCAAGCAGTAATATTCCGATGGGAAAAGATGTTCCAGAAATCATTTGGGCCTGTAAGTGGTTCAGTGTGTGTTTGTTTAACTCTGATTTTAATACAGAAACAAACCACAGATGCTTTTTTTGGCATGACTGGCTGCAAATTTATGGATAATTTTCAATCCAAGAGTCAAAAATTTTTATACAGCTGTCCTGATTTTCTTCCTACGTTGAACACATATCAAAGCAAGTATTTCTAACACATAATCTGTTTATAGATTTGCTGATGGAGAAAAAATTTGAGTGGAAGATGTGGAAGTCTATGTGGACTATATTCTGAGAGCAGTCTTGGCATTTGGAAACAGTGCCAGTGTTTCATCTCTGCTGAGAGACGAAACTTTCCATAACCTTATTCAATGCAGCTGGAGAGAGTGAATTTGAAGGAAATGACTGCCAGCTTCATCTGCCTGCAAAACCAAAGTAATTGTCACGTGGCTGAAGGTATCCTGTCAGTAGAAGTAGAGATGTCTGTATTATTTCAGAAAGAGATGTTCACTGAAAGCCATGAAGGATAGCAAGGTACAAACAAGTACAGAAATGGACCACAACAATCTGTGCAGTGACCAACTCCTACTAAGCCATATTAGAGAGTAATAGAGGATTGGAAAAAAAATAGAATAAAAGAAAAATATTACCACAATACTATGTGGTAGTATGTGGGTAGTAAAATGTTTGGTTTTCTGCAAAGACATACATGCTGATTTGGAGGACTTTTTTTACGTATATTGGCTTGGCAGATGTAATCAGGATGATTTGGACAAATCTTCATAGCTGGTTGTTGGCCTCAGTTTACCTCTAAAACATTATTGACTTCCATCCTGAATATTCCCATTAGCCCCAGAGCAACAAGGAGGTGAAACTGAAGACAAGGGAGTTGCTGCAAAAAATCAGTGGATGTCTGTTGAACTCTCATGGCACAGTGGTAAGCCATGCTTGTATCTGAACCATAGCAAGAAAGAACTTGCGGTTAGGAAGAAACAAACAACAGGTATGAGTCCTACCTGGTGTGCCTAGGGAGGTGAAGTCTTATGTAGACAAACCTGAAGGTACCAAGTTCATCTCCAACAGACTATTGCCCATGCGGTCAGAGTCAGTGCTGTGCAGGGAGGTCTGTGGGGAAGCAAACCCTCTTCACAAGAATGTCCACAGGAAAATTCAGACAAATGAATTGTGACCATTATGAACCCTCTGTGACTACTTAGATTAATTAAACAATATTTTGTAAGCTATCATAAAATACATAGTTTTAACAAAATTTGGAGTTGATATGGATTGTTGTGTGTTTGTAGCATTTATGAATGTGAGTCTAACCTTTTAATTCTTAGGAAAAAGCGGCGTGATTACAAGCTCTCTCTTCTACAGGTACCAGAAAAGATCAGAATAGGCTAGAAAGGTGAAGATAAATATGGAAGAGAGGGAAGGAAGAGGATTTCCAGGAGCAGAAATTCTCTAGTTGCAGCTTAAAACATAGCTTGTTAAATGTTTCTTTATTATTTCACTGCAGTGCAGGCACAAAGAAAATACTGCTAAATGGAATTCCAGCATTTTAATATAGTGCACTAAAATCAAACCTAAGCAAATAAATATTGCAGTTTCAAGATGTGCATGAAGTAAGATTATTACTACTAGTACACAATTATTATTTGGAGACATAATGAAAAGTGGGACCTTTACAATTGCAACTTCTGGTTTGCTGGTTAAATAAAATGGAAAAACGCTTAAAAGTAGGATAATGGGCTATTTTACTCTTAAATTCCAGAATACTGTTTTGCTGTAGTCTTGGCACATACCTTCACATCTGCAAACTTCGCTTTCTTAAAATGCTGTACTTGTATTGTACACAGTGCTTCTATTTTTTGTGGCCCTTCTAATATCCCTTTCTTCTTCAGGGGTTCATGTTGCTAAAAAGATAGACAAACTAGGCATGAGGTCATCAGACACAGCTCAGATCTTTTTCAAAGATGTAAGGGTCCCCAGCAAAAACCTCATCGGTGAGGAAGGAAAGGGTTTTACGTATCAGATGTTACAATTCCAAGAAGAGCGGCTGTGGGGAGTGGCCACTGGTAGTTCATCATTTGTGCTTCTAGGGCCAGGCAGGGACACAGGGGTCACCCTTTGCATGACTAACAGCACTTTCCTTTTATTGCAAATTGCAATGACCTCTTACAGTCTGTGAAATCTGTGATTGCCTGGATACAATCAACCTTCCCTTTCTGTAGGAAAACTTGAAATAGAAAATATTTTGTGAGGCATCAGAGAGGTTGGTTTTGCCTTGTTTCTTTTTCTTGGTCCTTTTCTGCTGATAAGAAAATATGGCATCGTGTTACATCTGCTACAAAGATAGCACAAAGGCTATCAAAATACTGACATAAAATAGAAGGACGATGACTCTTCCTGTAGTACAGTAAGCTATGAAGTTTATCCTGGATTTCAGAAAATTAACAGTAGCTGTGTAAAGAAGTGGCTCTTACAGGATATAAGAGCTTTGTTTTGGAGATCTGTTTTACCTCTGTACACTGTGGACAGAAGTGGTACAGCACCAAATTCCTTTCCCTGAAGTTAAGCTGTCACAGAGTTCCTGTTACTCGGAACTCCGGCCGTACTCGCATCTGCATATTTGAGTTACACAGATTCTGGATATGCCAGGTAACCAGATACAAGTCTGGATTGTTTATTTTCAGCCTCCCAACCTCTGCCCCCCCACCCCACCCCACAGTGTTAGTTTCTTCAACTTAAATATAATGCAGTTCACTGTAGGAAGATTGGTCCTCTTTAAATTTTAGGGGTTTTGAACCAATCTCATCGTGTTTGTGCTCCTGGGCATTCCCCATCTGTTACTGTTTGTGTGTGGCTGCGAAATTAGGAACTCTAAGAAGTGATGTTTTGATTCAGTGAACAAATAAAAAAAATCACTCCCTGTTGTGGATTGATGCCAGACCAAATAGTTTGGAGTTCAAATGCTTTAAAAAATCTTTGGTTTGGGCCAAAATTCAGCCTGAGATAAATAGTAAATGTGAGAGTAGTTTTAGCAAAGCGCAGGAGGTTAGACTTGGAAGGGATGTCACTTCAGGCTCAGGCAAGGAGACATGGTCCTACTGCTGGGGCTTCTTTAGTCAAGGCATACACAGACTGCAAAGAGGTGCATCGTGCAGTTTTATACTCAGTTTGAAGTCTAAGTTAGGCAAAAAATCAGAAACTCTGGGCCACAGAGATTCTCTGCAGGCAGCAGAGTAGCCTATGGTGTTAGTCATGCCCTAGGCAAAAGTGACGCACACTGACAGCATCAGAACACAAATCCTGGCAGGTTAGATCACTCTTGTTAAAACCACTAGCAGTTTGGTACTGTCCAGTCTTGCACAACCACCAGGCAGTTACCGTGCTCTGCCAGGAAGCGGGACACCAGGTTTCAGTTCTCCTTTTTCCCCAGAACAACACGACGGGAGCAGGCGAACCCTTGCCCTGGCTGAGCAGTCTGGGAAGGGCACCTTTGCCTCCCCCACCATGGCCAGGCAGGGGCCAGCAGGGAAGAGCCTTGGAGCTCATCAAGGGAGGGGGAGCTGCCTCCTACAGCATAGTGAACGGTGTGTTACACCTTGCTGGGCCTCCTGCTTTTGCTTTTGTCCACTATCTGATATAAAATGCATGAAAACACTGGGAGCAGGGACAAAACCCATGGTTTGGGCCAAGTTGCAAACTTCAGAGGTAGCCAGTTGTGGTAAACAAGAAAAAAGAGTAACCGATGGTCCTAAGGGAGCCAGGTACTTGACGGATCTGTTTTGTTACACCATGACATCTCGCTGTTAGCTTCCAGTCCTGCAAATGGTTTTACATGTGTTCAACCACAAGTGTTTTGCTGAAGGTGGACATGTGCAAAACTGTGTAAATGCCTTCAGTAGTTTTGTGATTAGGTCTGCATGTGTAATCCTAGTCCTCACTTCTGGCCCTGGGAAGGACATTTCTGTACCTTCCCAGTTCACAACTATTCATGTAACATTGAAAATCACCAGTCTGCCTTTAAACACTTTAGGGACCAGTCAGGGCATCCTCACTTGCACTGCTTCCTGAAACTTGGAAAATTCACTGCTGTTCTTTTCTTTCTTTCCTTTTTTGGGGTTGTTCCATTGGGGGTGGGAGTGTTTTGTTTGGTTCTTTTTAGGTGTTTTTAGTATCATGTGCTTCAGCCTTCTCTCTGTTTATTAACTATCTTCTTTGTAGACAGATTTCAGAATGTGTGTAGAGATTTTCCTTCCTTCTTCACCTTCTTTTTTTTTTTCCCCCTTTTAAAACGCCCCTCAGTTCAAGAGGGACAGGGAACTGCTGGAGAGAGTCCAGCGCAGAGCCACAAAGATGATTAAGGGAATGGAGCATCTCCCTTATGAGGAAAGGCTGAGGGAGCTGGGTCTCTTTAGCCTGGAAAAGAGGAGACTGAGGGGTGACCTAATTAATGTTTATAAATACGTGAAGGGTGAGTGTCAGGAGGATGGAGCCAGGCTCTTCTCTGTGACATCTAGTGATAGGACAAGGGGCAATGGGTTCAAGCTGGAACATAGGAGGTTCCGCTTGAGTATGAGGAAAAACTTCTTTACAGTGAGGGTGCCAGAGCACTGGAACAGGCTGCCCAGAGAGGTTGTGGAGTCTCCTTCTCTGGAGACATTCAAAGCCCGCCTGGATGCGTTCTTGTGTGATCTGATCTAGGTGTCCTGCTCCGGCAGGGGGATTGGACTAGATGATCTTTCGAGGTCCCTTCCAATCTCTAACATTCTGTGATTCTGTGATTCTGTGAATTTTGAGTTGAACAGGTTTAAAATATAAATGCAAAACTAATTTCTATTTCTCCCATGTTGTGACACTCTGTAAACACTGTCCATTTTTGGACCTGTTGCATTGATCACAGGAAAAGAATGTTGCTATGGCAAGAAAGCAAACAGGTTTTTTTCTGAATTGCTTAACTTGGAGGCAAAGAGGGAGTTCAGTGTGCATGAGAGAGCAGAATGGCACTTTTCTAATTACTTCTATCTGCTCCTGTAGTCTCAGTTTTATGAGCACCATTGAGTCATGGCCAGTAAGCAGGATGACAGATCCTTTTGCATGGGCAATGCACGTCTTTTAAGAGACAGATTGCTCAGCTTGGAGCTCACTGTACATCTCACTAGAGAGTGATCAGCCAGAGACTAAGAAAAATATATTAATTTCCCTTTGTTTTGAGAGGAGATGTAGCAAGGCAAAATGTGTTTACAGTGAGCAGAAGTCAAGTGGAAAAATCTAAGTTGGATGGAGGTACAGGGAAAAGATTATTCTGCATCTGGCAACTTCAAGCACTTTCACAATTCTCAGCTGTACGATAGACCATGCCTTCCTTAGGCTGCGCCAGAGTGACATTTCGTGCATGTGCTGTCAGTTGAAACCTGTGGGGCCAAGTTTGTCTGAAGATGTGGAGAACATTATATGACAAAAGAGGAAACAAATACATAGGGGAAAAAAAAGTTCAGAGAGAAAATTAGTTTCACGTTAAGAATGGCATTTCTCTGTACTTATATGACTGGTGAAGTATTGTGTGCTATTATGTTGTGCAAGGCTGTTGGCAGTCATGGTATTCACGACATGCTGCGTTATCGTCTGCTGCACAGATAAGTTTTGCCATGTTAGAGCTATGCTCATAGCTCCAAATACCTGTAGTCACAGCATCACAGAATGGTTTGAGTTGGAAGGGACATCTTTCACTAGATCAGGTTGCTCAAAACCCCATCAGACATGACCTTGAACACTTCCAGTGGTGGGGCATCCAAAGCTTCTCTGGGCAACCTGTTTCAGGATCTCAGCATCTTCATAATAAAGAATTTCTTAGAATCATAGAATGGTTTGCGTTAGAAAGGACCTTAAAGTTCATTTAGTTCCAAGCCCAAAACATTCTTCCTTATGTTCAATGTAAATCTACCCTCTTTCAGGTTAAAACTGGTGCCCCTGTCCTGTCTGTCCTGTCACTACATCCTCTGGTAAAAAGTCTCTCTTGGTCTTTCTTATAAGCTCCTTTCATATATTGAAAGGCTGCAACAAGGTCTCCCCAGAGCATTGTCTTCTCCAGGGTGAACCCCAACTCTCTCAGCCTGTCCTCACAGGGGAGGTGCTCCAGCCCTCTGACCATTTTTGTGGCCCTCTTCTGGACTCGCTGTAACAGGTCCCTGTCCTTCCTGTGCTGAAGGACTCCAGAGCTGGACACAGTACTCCAGGTGGAGTCTCATGAGAGCAGAGTAGAGAGGGAGGATCACCTCCCTTGACCTGCTGGTGACACGTCTTTCCATGCAGTCCAGGACTGTCCTTAGAAGATTTCCTCTGTTTATTTCTGTGTGCAAATAGAAGTTCCAGGAAAAAGCAGAAGGGCAGTGATGGCAGCTGAGGAAACAGGAGGATGGATCAGCGGAGCCATGGGGCAGGAAGGAGGCAGTGAAGCAGAGATGCGGACACTGAGAGAGGAGTCTTCTCAGGCACCCCACTCCTAGCCCTGATGCATGGTGATAGCCTGAGTAGGATGGGCTAAAACCCTTTCATGAACTTCAGCCTTTTGGCAAGCAGGACCTAAACAGGTGCTGTTCTGTTCCTCCCACCCAGTCCTGCTCCTGCCTCCTCTTTGCTGTTGCCCATCTCTTCTTTCTCTGGTGCTGGATGCTGAGAACCACAAGAGTCATGCTGGAGCACCTTGCTCTGATAGACCAACACAAGACTAATCCCTTGTCTTTATCCCTCCTATATCCCTTCTGCTCTCCTAGCACTGGCAGGTACTGTAGATTTTCCCTCCCAGCAGCTAGTGTTTAGTTTTCCTCACAGCAGCTCAGACTCAGCTGTATGCTTCCCAGGTATCAATTTGGGAGCAAGGGATGAGAGGTACCTGGACACTTCTCGCTCTTTCTGTAGCATCTCTCAAGCTGGAGACTATAGATGTACAAATGTAAACGCTGTTAGTAGTGTACATGTTACAGTGTTGTGTTACATGGTCATCTGGAAGAACAGGGATGTTCCTTCTGTACAAGAGATATCCCTGAAAAGAGCAGTTTATTTTCTGGTCCAGAAAACCAGTATTAGGAATGAGAAAAGCTGATCACCCTGTGGAATATGGGGAGAGCATATGGAAAAAAAGTGCTCTGTGGAAGAGCTGGTGAATGATTGTGGCAGGGGGCAACCGGTGGGCTGCAAAGTCTGCATATAAAAGCAATATAGGGATGAAATTTAAACAGAGGTGATCTTAAAAGTTATGTAAAAAGGAATATGGAAGCATACCAGTCTTCTCTAAGGAACTGTCATGTGAGTAACTGGAGACTACTATACAATAGTAGTCCAAAGTTTGGTTGTATTTTGCATTTCAGATTTTTGAGGTGTAGATTCTACATAGAGATGGATGTGCATATGCATATTTTGAAAAGAGAAAACGTGACCCTTCTCATGCAGATCGATTTGTGAACTCTCTCCTTCTTCCTACTGCTTGCCACAGTGACATGGGTCCACATTTGCCAAACAAAATTTTCCACAAATTCAGCACCTGGTGTTATCCTAGCTAAGCTGCAAGAAACCATAGCCTAGCCCTTCGCTTCAAGTCTGGTTTGCCTTAGAAAACAAACTTCTCCCTTTTCTTCCTGTTTAAAACAGAGTCTCTCTAAGTTTGCTCAAAAGTAGCAGCGAACTAGTTCTCTTGTTTTAAAGCAGTGTCTCCTATCTCTCTCACCTGTCTTCCAGCAGTATCCTCTTTTGATTCTGTTTCCATTAGAAGCACTGTTTAGCATTTACTAAAAGTGGGTGTGAATCTTAATGGTTTTCCCATTCCTTTCTATGCTGGAATCTGATCACACAATGCAGAGGTAGTAAGCAGTCTGTTCATGTTCTCTGATCTCTGAACAGGTTTCTGCTTTCTTCCTGAAAGTTTCCTTGAATTTACATCTCTACAGCATTCCTCAGCCAGCACACTGTCTGCTTTCAGATTTTCTTTCGGGATTGTAACAGACCTTCAGGACACAGGTAGCATGGAAAGCAGGAGTTGCCACAAGCTTTTACGAGGGCCCCAAATGAGGCATGAAGGTTAGAGTTTACATACTTGTCATTACACACTGATCTCTGACTTTTCTTCCTTACTCTCTCCCTCTCCTCCAAGTTTTGGCAGTTGGGGGTCAGGTGAAATAGGGATAAAAAAAAAATCTGTCTTCAAGGTACAAGGAAATATCAGACCTTTTTAAGAACTGAAACTCTGCACCCAAACTGAGCACATGGAATAATTTTCTATAGAAAACCTTGTGTATTGTTTGTACAATGTGAAAAAAAACACCCTTTTTCAACAAGAAAAGAAACAACAGATCTGGGTAAAACAATGACTTGTTCTGTGCTTTGCTTCTTCAAGTCCTGACATCACTGAAAACCATAATAGAAGAAACTATTGACTACATTCGCCAGCGAAAAATGTTCAACCAGTCTGTCCTGCAGAACCAAGCCGTGCACTTCCGCCTGGCTGAGCTGGCGACTGAGGTGGAGCTCCTTCGCTCGCTGCTGTACCGCACTGTTGGTGAGCTCCCACACCTGCCTGCCCAGGTGTGCTTCTCATCATGCAAAGAACATTGTCAGGCTGAGGGAGCACGGGGAGGTGGCTGCCAGAGAGAGAGGCAGGCTGTGATCAGTGACTGTGTGCATAACTCCGCTTTTTTTTTTTTTTTTTTTTTTTAGCTCTCTATGTGGAAGGCAACGATGTGACTATGGCTAAGCTAAAGGCAGGTTGTCTGGCCCGTGAAGTGACGGATAGCTGTCTCCAGTTTTGGGGAGGAATGGGATTCATCAGCGAGGTTCTGGTGAGCAGGTTTTACAGGTAAGCAAGTGAGTGGTGAAGACAGGAAATGTCTTTACTGAAATTTGGCCTATGAAATGTCCTGCCAAAAAAAGATCGCCATGTGAAAAGGGAACGAGCTCCTAATTGGTGTGAATGGTATTGTTCCACTGAAAGGCATATCATTGTTGTACGTTGTGGGTGCAAGGGCATCCACAGTCCCATTGACGTTGTGGTGACATGTGTGTGTCAGGATGTAGGCTGACTGTTCCTTTGCCAACTCTCAACCTTGTATTACAACTGTGTAGTTGGAACTACCCACAGATTAGCTTGAATGTCAGGTGAAAGAAGTAAACTACTTGTTTTCCCCAACAGTCTTCTTGCCAGATGACAATAGGACAAGGAGAAAAAGGGGAAGCCTACCAACAAGTGATTTATTTTTCCTCTTTGCTCTTTGCTTGTAATCTTGATTAAAGGAGCAGAACGAAAACAAAACATAAGCTGTCTTCCAAAACCAATGAAAATCAGCTTTATCTCTTTCCCCAAATATATGTGTGAAACTGGAGTTCAGCATTAGGCTCCTGCAGTAATGCTTTGTGATAGCAGGCTCCACCTGATCCATCATACCAGATACCATGTGAGACGTACGAGAGATGTAGCATTTTCCAGCAAGTTGTTAGATCATTAAAACGGTACAGAGGCCTTTTTGCAAATGAATTAAGTCCCATCAAATTTTACCATATACCTACTTAGAGAAAAATTCTCTCTAAGCAAACAGTTTTCTTGTCAGCTGTTAGGAAAATTATGGCCCCAGTGTCTTATATTCTGTAGAAGGACCAAAATGGAACTTGCATTTTCTTGCAATAAGATATTTCAGTTCAGCCCTTATATATGGGATACCTAAGCAAAGGTTATCAAAATTGGTAGTTCAGTTGAAAGTTTTGGTAAATGCATCTGTGTAATGTGAGAAGAGAACACTTTAAAAAAAGCTTGTTTCTTCTTGGTGCATTGAGTTACTTTTCCTATTTCTAACAGCATTTTATGAACAACAATGCCATTGTGGTAGGTCAGAAGGATCCTCAACCTTTTTTGACATGTAGATTCCTGAAATTTTCTGGTCAAGGTGCAGACAACTGTATGGTGGTGGTTTTAAGCCAGCTGTCAATATGATGGGTTTTCTTAGCCAATGGTCCCTGGTGACGCAGCTGTTGAAAGCTACTGCAGTAGGCACTTGGAATAAAATGAATCGTTGTCTTGGAGCACTTACTGTCAATGCAGTAATGTGTATAGATTAATGTGTATGTGCTTTTATATAGCTTTGATTTGTCTTTAGATTTTGTACCCCAGTATATTATTGCTAACTGTGGGCAGGGCTTTTCTGTGTGCATTCCAGAGTGGTTTCTAAGTACATCAGCACAGTCACATTTTTCTTTGAGAAGAAATCCAGAGTACTTCCTATCGGTGTAAACTGTGTCAGCTGGCTAAAGAAACATATCTTTCTGCTTCTAGAATAAACATTATAAATTAGACTAAAGGTGGTGTGATTTCTATACTCTAAAATTTTCTGTGAATCAGTAAAATTCCATCATTAAGTAATCATAAGCTGCAGGAAGGGAGAAGCAGAGTATTACCTAAATAAACAATTACAGGTTCAAGTCAGAATTTTGTTAATCTGTAATGATAAGCAAATCAACAACTTTCTAAAACTGTTATTTTCTTTACAGCACTCTGAGTAACCATTCACGCCACTGTGATATTTGTCAAGTAGCAAGCAGCATAACTGCATGGCGTGACATCCAGTCATAATATACGAAGACTTTTGTAGCATAATCCTTACCAAGTTTCCCAGGAAATATTAGTCTTCGACACAAGTCAGGCTGTTACTCCTCAAAGAGCACATAGCATAATGCACGGTTAGTGTGTGAAAGCTTTGAATTTTAGTTATTGATGCTGGTGGGGAGATAATAAACAGACCCAGCACAAAATTGCCTGCCAAATTACTTTATTCACATCTGTCATTTTAATCATTAGTCTTTTAAACTTCGTAGACCACGTGACTTTTCTAAAGTGCAGTATTCTCTAGAAGGCATAAAGATAGCTGTTTCACCATGTCGATGCCTATACTGGGCTGAATTTATGTATGTTAATGTCTCATTTTCAATTGTAGTGATTCTGAGAAGGAAGAACGGGTTTGAAAAAAAAATTTGAGCCCAAATATCAAAGGGTTTAATAGAACAATACAAGCCAATGTAAAAAACAATAAGAGTGGACTTTCCAGACTTTACCCTACTCGCAGGATTCAGGAGGAGAGAGACAGATTGGAGCTGTGTGTGTTTGTTTTTCTCTCTCCTGTGTGAAATGCCTGAAAGACATTGTGACTTCAGAAAAATAAATTTTTGAACAAATCCACCATCTATATGAAAACCCAAGGTTGTGGGAGATCAGAGGGAGGAAAACTTTTTATAGCAAGTATATTGCAATTTTGCAGACTTCATAACATGATTTTTAAAAAATGTCAGGTAGTGTTCTACATATTTTAATAGTAATTATGTACACCAGTTGTTATAGGAATAACATGTCTGGCCTTCTTACAAAAGTTTGTTTGTTTTTAAATTGTGTCTCAGTACTAAACACTGTGTCTAACTGCTGCCAGTTCTTACAGGTTTTAGTCTTGTGGGGTGTGATGGGGAGAATGCTATGACTTCTTTACTTGCTGCATTGTGAAAGACTCGAGAAAGTAATAGTGAAAAATATTGATTACTCATCTGAAATAGTGTAAATAGGATTGCAAATGCACATAGCTGCAGAAGAAAACATTTTTTTCCCCTCATCTGTCACCTAGGTATTGCAATATGAAGTTTTATTTGTAATTAAGGACGGTTAAAAATCAAACTTCTATATAGTTTTAAGTGGAAATTTTTCAAAAATGCATTTCCTTCTAAATTATGTTTTTATATTGCTCACATTTAAAAAGTCAGTTGAAATATTTTATTCAGTTTCATTCTGTATTTCATTTATGTTCTTTCATTCTTTACAAAGCATGTCTAAACTAGAACGAGTAGACAATTCTTTTGTTAATCAGTCTCTGTCATTATCACAATTTACGGTTGCACTAAACAAAAGAAAACCCACCAATTTCTGCTGACAAAAACAATTTGTTTTGAAGTCAGTAGCTGACTGTTGGGACAAGACTTAATAACGATTCATCAGTGATCTGTCAAAACAAATATGTAGCTTCAACTTTTCTGTGCAGAAGTTTTGAGGCAGATGTTGGTGGGGAATCTTCAGGCCACTGAACTATGCAGAGGTACTTTAGCAGAACTATGGTGTTTTGATGGTTTTTTTTTTTTCTTCTCCCCAAAGGGGAAAGGAAATTTGTGAAGAAAATTGCTTAAGGTGCAGTAGTTGGCAATCTGGCTAGCACACTGAACAATATTAATATGGATTGTGCTAGGTCTCACATAGCCATCAGGGAGACCAGGATGCTTGTTGGTTAAAAAACTTCCATTAAAATGTACTTGCTCCATACAGTTCTCCAATACCTCATGTACCAATTGACTAATATCTTACCACACAGTTAAGCAAAGTTAAGTGCCGAAACACTTTCTGCTGCTGGCCCTCAAAATGCTTCCTCCCCTCCTAAAATTCACCTGCAGGCTTAGGTACCTACAGCTTTGGCAAAGGAACAGCAGGGATGTTGTGGGAGGTATTGCAGACCATCTCACCAGGAGGAGACAGCGGATGAGGTTGTTCTGCAGACAACTGCCATTTAGTATGTAATATGTAGGTAGTGTGAGCAGGCAGTCCAGCGGAAAACCCTGGGAAGAGCCTGTGATGCTCTATATGCCAGTGCAAAGTGACAAGACCTAACCCGAAGCCTGTATGGAGTTCAGCTGCAGGAGGTCTGGCTGGGCTTAAGCAGGGGCAGTTGTATGCTAGAGGACGTTTTAACATATTTAAAGATCAAAACACAGTGTTATGCCAAGTTAAGGTTATTTTTGAAAGAATCAGAAAATTGAATGTCACAAATTACATCTTATGTCTTTTGATTTTGAATTAACAACATCCCTGTACACAACACATTTGTCCACACCATGTACGTACTTCTGTAAACAAGGAGTTTCAATGTAATAAAAGCAGCTCCATAATAAATACACAGCCAGTATGTACAGTTCTGTACTTGTTCCATCAGTATAGCATGCAAATGTTTAAATCTACGCTTTATATTTCTACAGAGACTGGAGATTAACATCAATAGTAAGTGGTACAGATGAAACCATGATTTCCATCATACACAAATACATGGAAACACTTCCAAGAAAGCGATATACCTCCACTCTTCCTTGAAAATTAAGCAAGCAAGAGCATGGCTTGTACCGCACACTGAAGGTAACAGCCTGTACATGTTTCAAGGGTAAAATGAGTAGAAAACATAACAGTAACTTTGCCAATGAACTGCTTATCAGGGTCTGTGACCATTATCATTCTACATGTTCTCCAGTACCAAATTTCTATTGATACAAAGCACTCTGAAAGCATGTGGCCTCCTGCAATTTTTTGCCTTTTTTTTGGTGAATTACTTTTTTTGAGGGGGAGTCTAATGATCTACACTAAGCACCCAGTCTTTTTTAATCACAGTACATCTACCTTTTAGGGCATCTAAGCCAACAGTTAAGAAATATAACCTCCATATGGATACAGCTATGATTTCCCGTGTAGCCTAATGTAATTCTAGTGTACCTTTGCTTTCAAGATCAATAATCGAGGCAAAAATTATTCCCTACCGTATTAAAATATTGGAATAGTGATTTTGCTCTCAATTGCAATACCTTCCCTGTCCTTCAATTTTAAAAAGTAATCATCAAAATGAGCTCTGTCATTTTTTCCAAGTGCACATCGACTTGTACTACACTCCATCATGGATGTTTGGTGGTGCACGTGGGAGTTGATTTTTATTTGTAGAATTCTACAAACAACTGTTTAACTGTATCTGAAGTTTTTGGAGGCCTGAACTTCAGCAGTAACGTATCATGTTTTGTGTATAATTATTAAAGACAAATATTTTTTAAAAACTCATGTTAATATGAAAACTGTGTGTTATTACTTAAGAAAGATGGTACAACTTATGTTATATGCCACAGTCACTTCTCCTGTAAAGCAGAAGCATATACTAAGTATTTTCAAACTTTGTGATTTGTTACAGAAAAAGTCTCACTGAAATATACCTCTGCTATGATAAGCATAAATTCTTAATTTGATCTTCTTTCTATCTTAAAGCTTCCTTCTGTATCAGCCATACCTTTAAAACCAACATCAGCAACAGCCATTTAGACTAGACACTAGGAAGAAATTTTTCCCCGTGAGGGTGGTGAGACACTGGAACAGGTTGCCCAGAGAAGCTGTGGATGCCCCATCCCTGGAGGTGTTCAAGGCCAGGCTGGATGAGGCTTTGAGCAACCTGGTCTAGTGGAGGGTGTCCCTGCCCATGGCAGGGGGGTTGGAACTTGATGATCTCTAATCTTTTTCCATCCCAAACCAATCTATGATTCTATGATTCAAGTCAGAAAAGTCAACCTGCCTTATTGTAAAAAAAAAAAAGCTTCAGTGGAACTTTTCTTGTAACCAACTGGATGCGTTAAAGCATTTTCTAAGGAATCTCCATGCTACTGTAAGGTTAACAGTTTGACAGTTAAAGAGATGATATTTTCTTTCAGCTGGAAATAATCTATATGGTTGGTAGGTAGAGTCTAAATTACATTAAATTAAGAAACACAATATATAAATATTGTGTAAACTATGTACCAGATTTCAAAACCACTAATAAAGGTAACTGGAGTATTCCTATGCAGCTGCTGCTAACCTCAACTTAGTAAAAGTACAATTAAATGCTACTAGTATTCTTCTATCATAGCCACTGCATAGCGTATTTTATTGTACAAGATCATACTATAGCATGCTGAAATGTTGCTATTTGTGAATTTTAAGGACTATCAGAGTAATACTTTTCTACTAGAAAATTACCAGTAAAGTGCAGATGCTGAGGAAAATTCTAAGGCTGCAATGCATCGTTGCCACCAATTGCCATTCCTCTTCCTGAAATATTCTCAAAGCAGTTCACCTTTACATAAGTCGCCCTGACCACTGTAAGCAAATTTGCAGGATTTCAGTTCCAATTTTAAAACTGAAAATTGACCTTTTACTGGAAGTGAAGAAAGCAAAATGTGTTACATCCTGTACTTGCTCCAAAAGTAAATCAATTACCTTTCAGTTCAGAAACTTCATGTTAAAAGCCTAACAGAGTTGTGTTTTAGTACTTAATTAAAACAAAACCCTTGTGTGTTTTCTAATAAACATAGAAAGTTCTTTGGAGGTTTCATATATTCCTTGTGTTTAAGCCTTCTCCCTGTTTCGCACCCTATGTAAACAACTACCAAAAATTGACACCTCTCTGTAAATGAAGAACCACAGAAAGGAAGACATAGGCTTAAGATTCCTCCCCGACCTCCTTTCCCCTCACTCCTCTGAATTTTGAAGAACTGGCAGGGGGAAGGGAGGTGGGGGGAGGGTGTTGAATGAAGAGAAGACCTAGTTCCCATTCTGCATTAATTACCTTCTAATCTGGTTTGACATTTAAAATTAAAATCTCGTCTGCTTTAAACATGAAGGATTGGTAAAAGATTTTTACCAGTATGTGCTCTGTCAAGTCTTACGGGACACTCTAGCAAATTTTTTAGAACAAAGACAGGCACTGTATCAGCCATATATCTAGCTGCATCCACACATTTTTCTACTTTTTACTAGGTAGTTAAACTTTCTCCATGTATTGGTATGTCAGATTGCTAAGAAAATAATGCCTAGCAATTTTTCAGACATCATGTTTAAGAGCCAGAAATATATTTCTAGAAGATGATCAACTATCAGGGGAGTGTGGTTGTCAAACAGAGAGGTCAGTAATTATCATCTCACTCACTGGGTACCTTGCACTCTGCTGTCTCACTAAAATTATACAAATGCATCAATTTCAGATGGCAAACTATATCCTATTGACTAGCTTTGGGAATGCTATACTTTTTTAACAAGCCTAGCAATTCTCATATAAAAACGACACATTATCCAGGTGTTAGTACTTAGATGTTCTGTTATTTGTAGTATTGTAGACCTTCTAACAGTCAAAAATTGAATCAGCTAGAAATATTTGAGCTTTAATTACTTTTACACATTCTGTTTAAGTGTTCTCTATTAGGTAAGTGATTTACATGTCACATATCCATCATATATGAAATGCAACATGAAGGAAATGTAGCATACACTTCTGTTTCTTTATGCTCCCCGCACAAGCATAGCCCTTTAAATGCAGCACCATTTCCAAAAAAATAATTTTTATTCTACAGTAGAAAAGAATGTATAAAACCAACAGTAGCTAGAATACTGCAGAACACTTTGTCAGCTTGTAATTAGCTATTAATGTCAACATTCTATACAGTATTTCTAGAAAAAGTTTTTCAAAAATTGTAGATACAATTTCAATATCTAGGAAACTTAATTTTTTGAATGTTAAACTCAGCAATGTGATAGCTTCAATTATTAGAAACTATTTGGTGAGCCAAAGCTGTCTTCAAAATAAAAAACCTTAGTATGACAGCACCTCCAATAGGTGCATCATAATATGCTTTAATATAAAATTCAAAATATCTCACCTTGTATTTCAGACATCATGCAGTGTAGATTCAGGGATCATCACAGATTGAAAAGTAAACATAGTAATGGTTAAAGTTCTAGTGATTCAATGGAATCATTACATTTTATATACTTTAAATATAAAGAAGATATTTGTACTGTGTCCATATTGGTGGATCCCAATGACCAAAGGCATTTGCTTCAAAAAGTAGATGTGTAAGCATTTGTCACATTGAAATAAAAAAAACCCCAAAAAACAATTTTAAGTAACTTCTCCCTAAAACACACAGTTTAAGCTATTTAAACACATATACTATCAGACCTATCCACAAAAATTAGTTTTGGGGGTACTACTATTACATTTGTTAGTTTCAGGCCAGCCTTTTAAAAATCCACTAATAAAACCAATTTAGAAAGATCCAAGTATTCTTCATCCTTTGCAACCAAGAAATTCCCGTATGCCTGAAACGGGAGCTCAAATTTAGAGCATGGCCCAGAATGAAACGCAGAATGAAAGAGAAAGTCTTGTAATTCTGCAATTACTTCACATCCAAACAACCGCTTTCTGGTTTTTTTTCAATCAATTCTAAAAACTATTTTCCTCTAAAAAAACAACCTATGGCTAGCAGTTTCTGCATATTTACAAATAATCCCCCCCAAAACAGAGGATGATGGGAAAAATTCTGATACATTAAGAAAACTATATATAACACTGCATTAATAGTTAATGCAATTTACAACAATTTCACTGTTTTTTTATCAACAGAATATGCCACTTCAGATCAATGTCTCCATTAATCAAGACTGCTTTATAGTTGAAATTACACAATTTAAACCGAAGGTAACATGCATCACCTCAGTTTAATAATCCAGTATATTACAAAAAAAACAAAAAAGGCAAAGAGCATCATATAGCATAATAGCTTTGTCTGGCTTCCTCTGGAGAGTGTTCTCAGTCTGCCCATAGTTGCACCTAGAAGTCCACCCGCAGATTCAAAATCATTATCCTACATTTAAAAACAAACAAACAAAACAAAAAACATGTTACTTTGAGAAAAAAAAGATTACCCCTAAAGCTTGCAAAGTATAGTTTTTCCTGTTTTCTCAAATTTTCCAAAATCAGAGGCAGTTTCTGAAAATTAACCAGGCAAAAACTTTTGCCCATTTACCCAGATGGATGCAAGCAAAAAAAGGTATTTCTGACTTCCTATTTTTTTGCTTCCCTCTTCTATTCTTAAATACATATAAATATAGAACTGCCTTTTTAATAATACTATACATTTGCTCATTGAAAACAAATACTTGCATCTGAAGCATAAAGACCGTGGTTGTACCTTGGAAGTAATGCATGTGCACATCTACCTTTCTGAACAGAGATATTGCTGCTGAATTAATCGCACTTTACAGTCAACAATAAACTGTCAACATTTTAATACAAATGTCATACTGAAAGAATCATAGAATGATTTGGGTTGGAA
>NW_010143823.1:0-2074 GCF_000699245.1 Pterocles gutturalis | reverse complement strand
TCTGCAAGCACGCTGGAGAAGTGCTGGAAATTCTCTTCCTGTCTGTCTTGCTCTATTCTCTGATTGCCATTTCACGCACGCAAGTCTCAGCTGTTATTTCCTGTAGTTCTCTGTGCGATCAAAGAGCTGGTGCCAGATAAGACAAATGTTCTTTTTCTGATTTGATATGCTGGGAGCAGCTCTGTCCATTTGCTGCAAGGGTGAGATACTGTCTTTAATAATGTGCCAGACTGGGGCATATCCCATTAAAAAAAATAGATGGTAACCACTGCTGATTCAGGGTTGCATTAAATTCCCATGACAACGGTGCATTTGCAATTCCCTTGAAGTCCGGGTCTGACACATAAAGAGTACCTAGATGTGATTGCTGAGGCTCAAATCCTTTCTTTCCATGGGGCACAAGGGACTTGTAAACAGAAAAGCTGAATCATAGTCACGATCTCTATCCTTTTGCTGCAAGAGCTTTGGC
The DNA here is from genome assembly GCF_000699245.1 of Pterocles gutturalis. Lineage (NCBI taxonomy): Eukaryota > Metazoa > Chordata > Aves > Pterocliformes > Pteroclidae > Pterocles > Pterocles gutturalis. Next base: position 1,605 of record NW_010143823.1, on the reverse strand, counting down.
GGCTGCAGCTTGGACACTCTCCTTGCTGTGAGGAAGTGGTTGAGTGACTGCTGCTCATGACCTGAAAGTAATCTGTAATATCTGTTGAATAAAAACAAAATTAAAATGAGCAAGTAACTGTATCCAGATAAACTCAGGAGAGAAGGCATATTTACATTTCAGATTTTAAAACATGAAATAACTCTCCTCTTTTCAAACACCGGCAAAGCTTGTAATCTCCCCTCCAAGGGGCAATTAAGCTTTTGGTATCCAAGAACTTTTTGGCTTCTCCATTTTAAAAAGGAAGACGTGTTTAGCAAACTATTCCCATGCAAGAAGGAAAAATACCAGCTTTTCTAGTTGATAAAACAAGAGCAGTGCTTTCCTGTACAGCTGTTCTACAAGTAATATTAGAGCGTTTGTGCCGGTCTGTGCTTTACCTACTACAGAAAGGTTCTGTGCAGGTGGTTGAACAAATTATCACCTGGTTTAAACAGGTGCCAGTGAAATTGCCAGTTTACCCCAGTTCTTAAGTCTCTACAGTGCTAATTGAACATTGATGTGTTATTGCTGCTGAAAAGTTCTGATGCTCTTTGATCCGACATGTTAAAGTAAGTCAAACATCTGTCTTGTGAATAAATCTTCCATATAAAATAGACCTTTTTGATTATGAAACTTTGCTCTAAAGCAAACCTGATTTGTTGCCCGTGTCCCTAAAGCTACTTTTGGCATATTCAGGAAACCAAAATATTTTTCTCATCTCTGAAGATGGGTTAAGCTTTCTCTCCAGTACACTTTGCAGTTATTCCTGGACTTCTCACCCTTTCGGGCTCCATCTGGAGGTCCTTGGGCCTCTTCTCATGTTTTTAGGATATTTGTGTTAACTTCCAACACTTTTAGGAGAAATGCTATCAAGAAGCAGAAAATGCTTCACCTCTGCTTGCAGTGTCTCAGTATGTGATCTCGCCTTTATTCGCTGCTTTCCGTTTTATCCCTTCTTCTTGATACAGTTTCACACTATTGTGTTGGTTCTTTGACAGGCGGCGTATGACAAAGTGAGAAAGGCTAAGAAGCAAGCTGCAGAAAGGACACAAAAGCTTGATGAGAAGCGAAAGAAAGTAAAGCTTGGTAATACAATCAAAACTTCATTTTCCCTTGGCCTGAAGTCTTCATTAGCTGGGTGTTTGCATTTCTCCTACCGGTGGAATTCACCACTGATTAATCTGCTGTCCGTCTGTGATGGCTGTGGTTTCTTTATGCGCAATACAACGTAGTAGCTGTCTGAAATCTTCTCCCACAGCCATAGCTGGGGATGGTCCTGCTCTGGGAGGGAATTAGGGGTTTTGATGGCTGTTAAGACTGGTAATACATAGATGTGCCTGGGCAGAGGAGTGAAATTGGTGTAGGTGTAGCCAAGATTAGGATCTTTCCATCCATGTCTGGAAAATTCCCTTTGGATTGTTTTAATTTTGTTTCTTTCTCTGCAGATCTTGAAGCCAGAGAACGAGAAGCCCAGACCCATGACAGTGAAGAGGAGGAGATCAGGATAACAAGATCATTAGAACAAGAAGTAATGATAAATTCTTACATTTCTCTGCTTCTTTTGAGAAGAGTTGCTGAGAGTCT
>NW_010143822.1:70373-106613 GCF_000699245.1 Pterocles gutturalis | reverse complement strand
TCTGTGATTCTGTGATTCTGTGAACAAGCACAGGGACAATACGCAAGAGTCCAGCTTAGTAGCCCATAGAATGTGTATGTGATACACAGCCTCTGCGTGGCACTTACCCTCTGCTTATTTCTCAGGGCTGCAACTTATTAACAGTATTACCTTTTCTGATGAAATATCATCACATGTAAACAGCAGTGACAGGCATTAATTGCAGACAATGTATTTAATCAACAATTGAACATTAATAAGTACAGACCTTGAGAATTAACACAATGAGACACTTGTACTTAATCACTAAAGAGTACGTCTTATAAAGAAAACCCTCTCCTTTTGTTCCTAAAAAGGTCAAAGTCTTCTTTTATTTATTTGACAAGGAGAAAAACTACACATAGTAGAGCATATCTAAGCTGCTTTATGTGGCTTAAATTATTTCCATCCATGCGTAAAAAACATTCCTTTTCAAAGATGTTCACCAAGTTTTTGTATGTGATCTACAGCTCCCAGAGCCTCTGTTCCTGAAATTATTAGGTTAGCTGCTGAAAGCAGCAATCAAGTTTTACTGTTAATCTTAAAAGCTAATCCTTTTTATTGACTTCCCAGTCAATAAACTTGTAGCTCTGAAACTACTTTTGGATTTTCTTGAGTAATAAGAGGGTTTGTTTGTACCTGTGCATGTGTTTGAAGCTGCTAATTTCCTTGCTGAGTAAGTTGTACTCGCAGGTTAAAACTATAAAGCCATTTGCTTTAGGTCCTGATATGGGGTTCTACTTCCATGAAAATCAGAACAAGGCTTGAGCTGAGAGGACTCAGGTAGTAAGGTCAGGACCCTCATCTAATCACAGCTTATGGAGAGTTGTTACAGGGGGTGAATCTTCCTGACAAACGGAAAGGACTAGGAGGGCGAGGTTTTGGCCCTTTTTTTTTTTTTTTTTTTTTTTTTAAGAAACCCAGTGGATGTAGTCCTGTTGCTATTCTTGAATTAAAATCTAACCCAGAGAGTTAAGCATCACACAGATTTATCATTCCTCAGCTCTAGCCAAAGAAAAGGGAATGAAGGACACGCCAGATGTCTCAGACTACTTCTAGTTACTGTGAACCAGTTTGGCTGTGTTCAGCCCTGCTCACAAGTCTCATCTTAACTCGCACCACTAACCAGCAGCATGGGACTCCCCAGAAGCCCCAGCAACACCTCAGCAAGAAAATGGCACAGTATAGGAGAAGAAAAGCAGGTCTGTTCTCAGCTTACGTGCTATGTCGAACACTAAAATATAAATAGTTCTCCGAGCAGCAGGGAAAACATGAAGGCTTCCCTGGCTTTGTAATTTGTGGTGGGATTTTCTTGCGCTGAGCCGTATGCAAGCACTGACTGAAGCTCTTCCCACTGGTGGGGGGCATTCATGCTGCTGCTCGGAGAGCAGCCCTTCCCTCCGCAGCAGGATTAATGCTCTTTCTCTTTGTCCATCACCCGTTCTGTGTAGTCTGCCAGAATTAAAATCTTTACCATTCATAGCTGCTGCTCAAGCCCAGCAGAGACCAGCCACTGGGTTCGAAGGTGCAAGAGGACATTTTCCCCTCCCTCACTAAGCACAATTTTTTCGTGAGACTAAGCCCTTTTCCAAGACTGTCTGGACAGCAAGCTGCTATCCAACCTTTGGTGGCACCAGAAGCCCACAAATACCCTGAGCACCCCTCACGCCCAGCATGGAGCAGAGGGCAGCACTTGCCACCCACACAAGCTGGGACACGCTGCGACTCGCAGCCCCACATTTGTGCTCAGGTTTCAGGTGGGCCCATTCCCCGCCCGCTCTTAGCATGTACAGCAAGCTTCATGCTCTTAACATTTCCCAGAAATTCAAAGTGACAGAACCGGAGGTATTGCAATCTGGAACTCTTAACTTTCGTAAACTGGTGAGAATACTGGAATGTGCATGTTCCTTATTTAACTGCTCCACCAGCTTTTCTTATATGCTGCTCGGCACAGCCGTTCAGGATACATATTAGACAACTAACATCTGGACTGAATATCTATTAGGACCATATGTTCTACTCAGCTACAGCATCATGTTGAAGACTGGGAAAATCCAAACCAAATGGAGATATCAGAAACTTTTAAGGGTCAAAAATAAAGTAATTTTGGTTTTCCCAGCCCCGACGAATATGGTGTATTGGCCTGCACTCTGTGCCTCATGAGAAAGTCTCATTGTAGAAACAACCTGACTTAAAAAATGAAAAACAACTTGAGCGTTGTGGTTGAAAACAGATCTATCTTGATGATTTTCCCCTAGTAAAGTTTTGAGTGAGGCAATGCTAAATACCTCTGTCTCCTAAATGAGAATAAACAGTAAGAGTCCCAACCTTCACTTTCCTGCCGATACTTTATTATGGTGTTTTCAGTCTGGGTGTGATGGTTTCTGGTTTCACCCCAATAGGATTCTCCTGGTTTACGGCTGAAAAGGCTACACGTGCCCCAAATGGCCTTGCCTGGGAATGTACCGCTCACATAAACAGAAGCAGTGCTTAAACACCATAAAGGCCCCTCAGGATAGCTGATGGAGCACGGCATGACACCCTCACTACTGAATAAGGAACTGGGGGCACTGAGCAGCTAAAACCATCTTGTATGTGAAATGAAGAAGAAAGAAGGAGTCCCTTTAACCAACTTTGAGACCTCATTAGGAAAAAATCAAATTTCCAGAGTCTCACAAATATTCACATAGGAGGAGACATCCCAGCGCATGTACAGCATTACAGGTAAAGCCCTGAGTCACAGGAGGCCAACAGTGTTCTTCAGATAAGAGCATTATTTGTACCTACCCGAATTTCCTGTGTCAGGGAAAGCAAAGAGTTGTCTGGGGCAAGGAGCAGAACTTAATACTTTGGTTTCTTGGTACTGCTGTCCCTTCAGATGAATGTGCTTTGGGGTAGTGCACATCACAGTGGTGTCTCAGGCCCCAGATAAAGGGATTTTTCCCAACCTAGCTGGGGCACAAGGGGAACCATAGCATTTTATTAAAGTAATATCCATACTGTATTTTTCTAGGTCAAAATTGCAACCCTTCAAAATAACAACCCCAAAATAATCTTGCAAGAGAAAACAATACTATTTTCCACCACTGTTTTTTTTTTTTTTTTTGTCACAAAATGAAATAAGAGTCAAACCCCCTGTATTTAAAAAACTGACATAAAAAATCCTAAACATCCTTTTTTAACAAGTGTTCTTATTTTCTTAATGGTTTAGATGGATGGATCAACACAATGAAGGTGGAGAAAAAGAGTGCACAGGGTGGATATTTCTGGTCTGGAGGAGGAGAACTGAAATAACTGGATGACTGGAGTGATAGAAATGGGGTGGGATTCAATAGCACAACATGTCTGACTGTGAGCTGTAAGGACTCAGAGCATCGCTGCTGTGCCCTGGGAGCTCATAGTTGGCTGAGAGTGACAGCAGAGGAGAAGGGCCTGGAGGTATTGACTGGTCACAAGACAAGCGTGAGTCACCAGTTCGACCTGGCACGAAAGCAGGAGAAAAGCAGGAGTCTGCTGTGGTGGGTGAGGCAAGGTAACTCCCCCAGAGATAAGGCAGCATTAACAGCCCTGTTCAAGGCCAGGAGACCTCACAAGGAGCATGGAAAACTCATATCACCACCCACCTCCAGGGAAGATGAAACAGGTAGAGAGAAAGGCTTCTAAAGTGACCAAGGAAGTGCAGATCCTGAGGATTTTGGCCTGTTTAGCCCTGCAAAAAAAAAGCCACAGGTGGACTACGATGGTGGCTGCAGATTCATGGGAGCGCAAAAGGAAAAGGAGGAAATAAGCATCACAGAGGGAAATAACAGTGTTGGCAAAAGATCTATAACAAGCAGTTAACTAGCCATAAATGAACATTAATGTTTTCTTCAGGGTGTTAAATTGAACTATGGTCTCTTAGTCAGAGAAAAAACGGTGAGGCTTGGTAACATCCCAAAGCATCGATATTCCAGCAAAGTCAACAACAAATTCCTGCCCTTCATCCCCACGTCTGGCTGCCCGTGGATTCAAGCAGATGTTACTGAACTCTTTAGTTTCCAAAGCTGAACTCATTTCCGAAGACGCTTTTTTTTTTTTTTTTTTTAAACTCTAAGGTCTAGAGACTTCATTTTCTTCAGATGAAAGATTAGATTCTGTCAGTTCTGAGTACATATGTGGGCTGATCTGGCCTATGGGCCGTATGTTTGACACCTCTAGTATACTGTGTTATTGTACCCGGGGGAGGTGACAGAGACTTATTTATAGAGACAGTGTCTGTCAGGGGAAGTTATAAGTGCAATTTGTGTGGGTTAAAATAGGAAGAATATGTACTCTCTTTAAGTGGACACTCCCTTGATTTTAGGCACGGTCAGGGTGAGTGCCCTTAACGCATTTTAACAGTTTAAATTTATTACTTTTTTTGTGGGAAGATGCCGTATTTTTAGAGTCCTCAAGTATATCTTAAAACTTGGAGAAATTACAAGTCCAGGGACTTCTGGGACACTTGAAGCAGATCTAACCTGTCGTCTGTGCCGTGAGTAGCTGCAGACCCCACCGCAGCGTTAGTGCAAACGCTGCCCCGCTGCAGGGGCAGTGCTCAGCACCCAGGCAGCACAAGGGCAACAAGGAGCTGGGGCTGCTACTGTGGCTTTGGTTCTGCAAGCCCCCAAACCACACCAAGCCAGGCTCTCTCTTGCCTTCTAGCTGCTCTCCCTTCCTGCCACAGACACATTAAAATACATGCAATGCTCTGCACAAGACTGATGTTTTGGAAGATTGCTGGTTCCATAATGCCTTAATATGAAATAAAAAACCACCCTGGGATGACGAGGAGGAAAACATCTCCTGTTGAGTTCATGACAGAGGCCTGGGGCTTCATTCTGTCTCATGGAATCTGCTCCTTCTCTAGTGTAAATTATTTGAGAAAGAAAGTTTCCTGATATTAGCATTTCACACATCACCAAGCACACTGCTGGTGCTTGAGAAATGGCCAACAAAAATAACTTCCTTGCAGGGTTTAAGTACATAAGATTCAAAGTAGCCGATGAAGTTTTCAGACTCCTAACACTTCAAACAGAAGAGCTCCAACAGTTAAGCATACAGCTTAAAAACGTTAATCAAACACACTAGTTCACAGCAAGAGCAAGTAGATAAAATAGATGCAAGATTTCTAGACCAAGTCACTCTCACATATGGTAACACCATCCTCTCTTAGGGGAAAGCAATGATGGCAAACAACGAAAATGCCCTTATTAAAAAAAATTCCTTAGTACATGCAAACTGCCATCTCTTTTTAATCTCAAACTTGCAAAAACCAATTCCCTTGGTTAGGAGTCTGCTGATACTTTAGATTTAAAAAAAACCTAAACCCCCAAGCCCCCACAATGCTTCCCCCCACTACCCCACAATTTCCTGGAGTTGCTGCTGTGTAAGACAGGGTGAGGTAAATTGCTCGACAAGGTTTTCTCAGATTCTGGTTTCAAATACAGCGTACTGGTACAGCATCCTTAAAGATGAGCTCCCGACTGTGTTAGTCCATTGCCACAGGCCCCTAATGTTTCACCAGTGGTTGGCAACAGAGCTGGGACCTCCTGCAGCCTCTGCGTGGCAACCGTGAAGCAGAACTGGCCCGCATGTACTCGGATTTCTTTTATGACTCTTTACATTTAATCAAAAGATTTTTTTCTTTCTCCGGCCTGGACTGGATGTGGCTCACGATCTCAGCGATGAAAAAGCCAATAATTCACCTCACTAGTCAGCCCTGCATTTTCTATGTTCATTTATTAAATTAAATTCCAGCTGTTACCAACTATTCTTATGCTCTCTCTTGTGTGTACCCATCCACATGCACTGAAACAGTAATGCTCATTAAAGGGTTGGGGTTGCCCATCTAACAGCCAGCCTATTAAGCACTGTTTTCAGACAGAAATTAAAGCTGTGAAATCAGTAGTGCCGAACGCAAAGTTAGAAAAATAATATTGTTTTTTTAGGTGCATAAACCAGCACAGCACCACTGTGTTGGGTGAGACTTCTCTGTTTCCCGTCTGGTGAAAGTCTGCCCCTTTGGCTGCTCTCATTAGTCCCCTTTTTCTGAAGATTAAATGTTTGCAGCAAGGAACAGCTGTCAGCTCAGAGGACAGTCCAGGGCTGCAGCACTAGTGCTAGAGCCATGTGCCTGAGCTCAGCAACACTTGCTTCAGCTCCTTTTGAACACTCTCCTCATGTGCAGGCTGAAGAGGCAGATTCAAGGCTGCTCTGGCTTGCTGACCTTGCAAGAGGGGACACGTAACTGCTGTTCTCTTGAAAACAGGGAGTCACTTGGTGGTAAAGCTAGGAAAAGCCGGCTCCCTGATGGACTTTGGCTGCCTTATGCATCACATTTTGGTCACCTGGAAATAAAATTGGTAACTTCTTGGTTTAACTTGCTGGTACCATTTGCAGGCAGGATCATACCCTGAGCTGGTGCAAACTGGCATAGCCGTAGGGGCTCCGGGGAGGGGTCAGTCTGGACACCCCCACTGAGGATCTGGCCCCCAGTGCTGCAGCTGTGGGGCAGCGGGAACCCTCTGTGCATAGAAAGTACTTGCAGAACAGATTACATGGATGATGGCTCAGCTCTCCAGGAGGCAGACTAGTAACAACTAAACCCAGAGCTCCTCCTGAAACTGAAACAATATCAGCTTTGAGCAAACAGTTGTCCTAAATGAAAATTCATCCCCTGCTAAATTTAACCAGGTTGCATGACAGCACATATGTGTTGATTTCAAAGAGGTTTCTGAGGCATGAGGGAGATCATAAATAGGCCCTAACATCTGAGAAAATTAGACAGAAAACACAGTTTTGCTTTCTGTTACACTTTTGTTTAGAATTCAGCTCAGTATCTGCTCTTCCTTAAATGTCCTGGCACAGAGCTTAATTATTAGCGCAGTTTCCTTCAGAGGGAATAGAAAGTGGAAAAGGTTATTTTTATTTGTGTCATACACAAATTAGTGATAAAAAATTACTTGCAAAGTAAGAGTTTGTAACTTTTGCAAGCTGTGAACCTGGCTTTGTGCAGCCCTGCTGACCCAAGAGCAGAGCTTGCCTGCAGGTTGCAGGCTTCATCTCTAGGACTTACATCAAGCAGAAACAGAGTTAGAGGAAAGCTGTTATGAGAGCAGGACTGAAAGAAGCTTTCTGTCTATCTGAGAATAAACAGTCAGTTGATGCTAGATTGCCTGGGTGCATGCTCTGGTCTCCAAGCACTGAAAAACAAAGCCCACAGTGCAATATTCTGTGGTTTCAGTGTGAGCTCCACCACCTGCAGATGGGATGTAGCACCTTCCTCTGCTGTCAATGGCAGGACATGCCCTGAGGAGATGGAAGCAAAGCTGAGAAGGTGCTAGGAGCAGAAGGAAGCTGCTGGCAGGTGTCTCTCAAGACAGAGACTTAAGGCAGTTGGGTCTATGTACCGCAATGCAGTTCCCTTCCCATTCCCTTCCCCTGGCTGGCATTTGGGCCTTGTGCACACAACCAGAGGCACTTCCACAGGGAAGTGCACAGCTCACGAGGGTGCTTCCAGCACTCTCTCCCAGCTGCCCCCCAGCCCAGGGAGCCTGCACCCCTCGGTGAGAGCGGGGCTTCACTTCACCCATGTCCAGACCATCGTCCAGGAGAGCACACACCCAGCATGGAGTACAGCTGCCATTTGTAGGGAATACTAACCTATTTCTGTTAAAGCTGTTTATCTGACTTCTTTACTGAAATCAAATGAGAGGATGAGAAAAAGAGCCACTTCAAGAGCAATTGCAGCACATTGGTTTTATATCTGTAATTTCCCCTAGACATACTAAATTATTTGAAAATAGGAAGTACTGTGAAATCTTTGCCATCTCCAAGTTTCCTTTTCCTCAAGCCTAAAAGAAGCAAAATCTCTAAAAAAAATTTAAAAAGTAAAAAATACATTCCTAATAAATGACTAATTATCATGACTTGAAAACGTGCATCTGACTCACAAATCATTCCCCTGCTTCTTGTCTTATTTCTTTAGAAAGTAATGATGCAGATGGGAAATGCTGTGCTGCGCGTTGCCTCCCTTCACACAGCAGGTTTGCCAGGAGAAGGTGACGCATCTGAAGCCAGCCCCTCTCAGGAGCACAGCAGAGTGATGGGGCAGTGCATCATTACCAGCACACCGCTCCCTCCTTCCCTCTTTGTCTCATTGAACATCTGCCTATCCTTGGCAAGTATTTACCATTTTTCCTCTACCCAGGATGCATAGAGCAAGAACTAATCAAGTAAATAGTGGTATTAAGTAAATGTTAATATGAAATAATATAATTGACCTTGCCACTGCATAAATCTCTCCACTCAAAGTGGACCTGCATTTACCTTAGTGTTGCCAAACGTTATTTGTAACTGATAAAACACCCTCTCATCCACTCAGGAGGAACACACCGAGGCTTATAAAGCTCTCTTGCAGTCCACGTCTAGAAGACAGAGGCTCTAACTTTGTCACTGGGGTAGACTGCAGGTCCCATTCACATCCTTTATTCTAAGATTATCAGATTCAAAGCCCTTATTCTCAACAAAGCAGTTATTTGTTTACAAATCACTAAATAAAGTAAGTAGAAGACACAATTTTTCATTTAGATTTTTGGCAACTTGAATTTTTCTGCAGCTTAAACGTAAGTTACCTGTGTTTTGTGTTTTCCCCAGGACAGAAGTCAGCAGTGGCATGCTGGGGCCCCTGAACACCACACACCATGCTCAGATGAACCATCTGGATGCTCAGTACAAGAGATTTTACATATTTTGAGAGCACCACTTGGAAAGCTTTGGTTTTACGTGAAAATACAACAGAACTGGAGGGGATGAGGCTGAATACAAGTGCTCTGTTGTCCCGGGGATTTTGCTGTCTCTTAGTTTGGCCCTGCTCTCAGATCTCAGGAAGAACATACAGGTCCTCCAGGTGCTGGAGACCATTGCTGAAACCCAAGGCATGAGGCATGTTTGGAGAGGCCAGGGAGGCAGCAAGATGAAGAACAAGGTTTAGAAGAAGTGTGGCCTGAGAAGGGGCATGAAAGGAGGGGCACAGTATGGCATGGAGGTCTGAAGGGGACCTATGGAGCCTGCTGGCACTGGTGCGGTTCCTGTCCCCTGGCTCCCTCTGGGCTTGGCAGAGGAACATGATGATTGTGTTGGTGGGCTACTCTAACTGTGCAAAAACATTTTCTTTTTACATGTTGTGCTAAAACTCAAAATCCTGGGCTTTAATATATGAATTTCTGACTATCTTTCTCAGGTTAGCAGGATTATTTTTTTTTCTTTTACATACAAAAATATTTTAAAGCTTTAATCTCTATGAATAAAGTATTTCTTTTTTCTTTTGCTTCCCTCATCAGCTCAAAGAAAGTTTCATCTGTCATAGGAGCACAAATACCTGTGATTACTATTATAACTGCTAGCACACAGAGAAAACTTTGCAAAAGTGCATCTTGGAGGATTGTAGCCAGACTAACAACCTAAGTCCATGCAGGAGTATGTGGCTTATGCACAAATAGAGCATAAAGTCAAACTGAGCTAGAATGAAAATGTTTCTATTTGGGAATATAAAGTTTCTCCATCTGTTTCTGTCAGACATGGCTGAGTGGATGCTTCAGCATCCCCAAAGGAATGTCTCTGTTACGGGGACAATGTTTTCTACTCAGAGCTTCTGAATAGTCAGATTTTTAAATTTAATTGAATTTCTTTTTTTAAGGAAAAGTCCAAGTCACACAAGAACCCACTAAAAAGAGCTGAAACAGCTTTGATGTGAAAAAAAAAAAAAAATCAGAATCCCACAGATAAATCAGATTGCACGGAATCATGCTGACTTGTGCTTCCAGACTTTCCTAGAAATGTCCATCTGCTAACGAGATGATCTGGCCAGTCTCTTCTAGGATACTCAGGGTTCAAACTCTCCAATAATGGGTAAGGGATATTTACTCAATGCACTTCATCCCTTAAACCAAGCTGATGCTCTTGGCAAAGAAAAATGCTCAAGTCTAAAGGGAGTGGTCTCCATTTCCTTAGGTTTCTACATGAAGAAAGGAAAAAAGAAAAAGAATTTACTCCTCCCCTGGGTCAAAATCTGTTTACCCCAGAAAACATATATGCCTTCCATGCAATGTAACTACAAGTCAGCTGAGAAACTTGGAATGAAGGAAAGCAGATCCATACACTGGCAAATTAATGTAGTCCCTCAGCTTTGAGAGATGCCAACAAATCCATTACTGCAATACTATTTTGCACTAAGCAAGTCCCTCTTCAGGATTTACAGGCTTAATATAAGGAACTCAGGCTGGAAAGGAAAAAAATTCCCCTCCCATTCACTATTTCCAATGGAAAAAGATTTTTCCCAAGTGAAAAGTAAACTGCGGAGAAAATGCAATTGAAGTTATTAAAATTGCTGAAGGTTTTCACCTTAATTTTGTTCCCATCCTTCCCTTCCCAAAATTCCCACAGTAGTCAATGTCAGAAGATTTTGCTTACTCTTGAATTCCTCCTCCCGAATCATAAATATTTATCACGTGAATGGGGTCCTTACAAGTCTCTCACATTTGTGGAAGAAAGCAGTTTGCTGCAGGATTTGACCTTGAAAATCTTCCCCAGTCTCATTGACAGAAGCCAATGCTATTTTTCCTTTTTAATAGCCTTGGAAACTTGTGCCAGACAGACAGAACAGCCAGACAGACCACACGCAGATTATTAAAAACAGTTAAGGGTGTGTGATTTTGGTATAGGGACATAATGGCCACTACATTATTGGCAAATGGGAGGTGGGGGGATTGTTCATTAACAAACATAAATAATGAAAAAACATCAGAACATGGTTCATTCAACATAAAAAGCCAACTTCTTCAGCTAGAAAATGGAATCAATTGTCTGAATTAAAGGAGGAATTAGAAAACACCGTCAACCTTTTAGTTTTGGATTCCTAAGCAGCTATTAGACTTGTATGTTACAAAAATCACTACAGTACTGCCTAAAAAGCAAGCAGGTAGATTGTATGAACTATCACCATCTCTTCCACAAACCTTTGTACTGAAAACAGCTAAAGTGCCTATAGGCCCCCAATGCAGACCTTTGCCATAAACACGCACCATACAACGTACACAGATAAATACCTAGCTTCAGTCTATGCTGGACGCTTTAACACTGAAGAAGCAACACAGCCCAAGGCAGAGAATGGACCAGGAAGCAAGAGGCAACGCTGCTTTGGCCAGCTCTGCTGTGAGAAGCAGGAGGAGGCATTTTATTTCTCTGCATCTGTGCTTTCCTCCTCCACATCTTCTGTCAGATCTCAAAGAGTGCCTGGTCGTGGGGCTTGCAGCAAGGACCTGACTCAGATCCAGCCCTCGAGACAGGCATGGAAAGTGCAGAACTTGCACACACATCTTTGCTGCACCCTGAGCACTTTCACCTTGCAGTTGCTCCTTTGACTTTCACTGAGCTTTAAAAAAAACCCCAAAAACCACAAAACAACAAACTCGACGTGAAAATCAATGATTCTAAGGGCAGCCAAAGAGAGCGGGAAACTCATGCACCTGACTGAGGTGGGCTTGCTCTTGATCTCATTGAGGAGAAAAGACAATTTCCAACAGTTTTGATGAGTGTTGGGTTATCATTTAGGGATGAATCCAATTTCCATGTTAAATTAACGCTAGCCAGTGCACAGCCCCTATATAGAGATATCAGCAGAGGGGGCTGCAGTGTCAGAGAAACCTTCCTGAGATGCTACCTTGCCAAAACCAGAAAAGAGCATGCATAAATACCTCAGGATTTGTGTTGATGCTTGTGGCACAGAAAGAATCCCTGGGTCTGTATGATTGCTGTGGCACACTGAATTAGTCAACCAAGAAAAGGGAAAGTCAGCAAATCCTGCGGCACAGAGGACCTACTGGTCCTATAGCCAAGGAAGCTGACGTGGTCAGGAAACCCACCACCTGCCCCTTCTTTCCCAGCATCTGCCCTCCTGCCCCTTTATCTTCACATCGATGTTTTGACAAAAATGAGGGAAAAAAAGATGCTTTCATCAGAAATTTCCTTGGTTTCCCAAGGCTGTATGGTGAAACACAAAGATGTTTTGGCCAGGTTTCCTCCTTCATCTCACTTCTCTGACAGACAATAAGAGTCCCATTCTGGTGGCAGGAAGCAATTACTCACGGTATCTCAGGCAAAGGAACAATTCCATTGAAAAATGGATTTTGGAAAACTCACTTGTTTTCCATTGGCCTTAAAAAAACCATTGACTGAAAAGGCCTCTGAGTCTGAAACCCTGGTTTAGGTCAGGAGTCTTGCCTGAATTCTCAGCAGCATCTCAGTATCACTGAAGGAAGGGACAGTTTCCCAAGGATGATCTGGGCTCCTTATCACTTCTTCTATTTGCCTTTCCCAGCCTACCACATTGTCTCAATCATACCCAGCTAGCTAACCCAAACACCAACCGCTAAATCAGATCAGCAGTTGCCTATGCATGAAAGTCCTGTCCCAGGGAAAAAAGAAAAATATGGGTGGGGGGAGGAGCCTTAAATATTCTTCAGGAGGCAACAAATGGGCTTGTATCACAAAGCAGAAGAAATATTTTCCATCACCACAATGAAATATTTATTAATAGCAGACACTAAATAATCTAGTACAGACTTGTTCACCAGAGTGAAGATTTTAGCAGGAGTCTCTGAGAACCAAAACCCATTTAATTGTAATGAATAATAGCACAGATTTCCTATATTTGGGCTCATATTTTGCAAAAAGCGTTAGCAAGTAAACATGGATATTCCCAAACTGTGAATATTTAGTTAAGTTCTATTCTGATGTTTCTTGTTCTGAATATTACTCTATGAATTATTAAATTGCAACCGATTTTCATAAGGATGATTTATTTTGTTTGCAAAAATTGCTACTTTCTTCCACCTGAAGCTAATCCACTACACATGGAGTCAACTAGAGGCACAGAGGCAATGTATTCTTGAAAAGGAACGTAAGATCCAAGCCAAAGTATATATCGGATGAAAACCAGAAATGCTACTTTTGTTCAAGTGTCACACACACATAATGGCTTCAGACAAATGAAGATTTTTGCCAAATGGCTTACTAGTATTAAAAGTTCAGGAGCAGAAACTGGTTTAGTTGAGCACATGCTACTGACCTAGCATTTTCACTTTATTTACTCCTCATGTCCCTGACCAGAAATACGCAAAAACCCCATATCCCAAATGCAGAGTATAGGGGACAGGGAAGACAGGCCTGGAGAGGAGAAAGCAAGTGCTCTCCACACATGGGTCACTGTATGGGGAGAGGAAGCCCCACCGCGAGCTGCTGCATGGAACCAAAGAGTCCATCTCATGCTGGGTGGTGGATGCAAGCCAAGAACACATGTCCAGGTGGAAACCTGTGCCCTGCACTAAACCACCAACTTTCCCTCACTGCACTTGGTTAAAATTCTCCCACTCTTTCTTTCCTTTGAGACTGGACACTGCTGGGGGCAGCAGCTCCTCCTTGTAGGTTTGTATGAGATCCAGGAAAATTATCAATGCCTCATGAGAGTTTCATCTGCGCTCATCTGTGGAGATGAGAATTTTTCACATCGCAACAGTGTTATTAGCAAGAGACAGATAGAGAACCTCCGTCAGACCTCAGACCTCCGGCAGCTGAATTCTCTGGGGGAAGAGGATACATTTAAACTTACAGAAGTACCGTCTACAGTAAGCATTAAATGATGGTCACAACAGAGGTGTACAAGTGCAGAGGAATAATTAACATCGACACCATTTCACAGAGTGAGAGCCAGCTATCTCCCAGAACTATTCCTACAGTCATCATGCAGGCACAGTGGAAATATGTTCTACTCCTGTAGAAAACATTTTTTTTTCTAATACTGAGCCTATACAGAGAATGGGAAAAAAGAAGATACACATGCCTATAGATGCAATTTCCCCATGGGAGGCTTGCTGCTCAGGCCTGGGGGCACATAACGATGCTGATGAGTGGTCAAGCCTTTGCTGCTGCTTGCACGGCAATTTGCATTGTGTTTTAATGATTTATTTTTTTAAAAAAATTACACTATTTTACAAGTACCAAGTGACAGTGGCAAACCTATTTAAGCACTCTGCTCCTGGGTTGTGTTGGACGCTTAGGCTAGGCTTCTAGGTACCTTGCAATTGTCCTGCCTTTTTTAACAGGCAGTACGTGAAGCTGCACATCAGCCTGACAGCATGGAGAAGCCTCTGATTAGACAGCAAACTTCACTTTCTGTCCTTTTTAAGTGTAACATTTTCCTTCTCACACATGTGCATGCTCATTTGGGAAGCATCTGACTAGTTCTGGCATCAGATTTGGACACCTTAATGTGTGCATCTTTCTCGCAGTCTCATAGCACTGAATAACACATGAAGCTGTGTTTGTCTAAAGTCTGCTCAGTTTGGCCCAGGCAGGTGAAGAGGCAGATATTTATTTACACTGCTGCCAGCACAGGTGAGATCCTGGTGGCCTGGTGCAGGGTATGCAGCACCTGACTGCAAGCTGAGGCACTGGTTTCAGTGGAAGTCCTCTCAGATCAAGGCACTGCTCATTCGGAGCTGAAGCTGGTCCTTGTCTTTAAGCCCTGTAGAGACCAGCACCATTGGGGGCAACCAGAATGGCTGTCCTCTGCTAGCACTTCTTACCTGCAACCTGCAAAGCGGTTGTATTTAGAACAGTAACCACAGTGCCTATGTAATGTTTTTCAGCAAATACTGGCTTTCAGTGGCAAGTGCTAGTTCTGTCACAGAAAGAAAACTAAACACTTCCTGCAAAGGAAAACCATCCTTTAATGCTAGATAGCTTAGGGTTAGGCCTGCAAAACTCACTCTCGTCCTTACAGCAATATACTTTGCAAGAGGTACTAGGAGTAAAGTGATAGCTGGGTCATTCCTACAGCACAGAATAGATTTTGAAAGGAAAATCCCATCACCTTCTTGTACAAACAAGACCAAAATGCATTTATAAGATAGGTTTGGGGTTTTTCAGCTTGTAAGAGGGTTTAAAATTTTTTTCCTCGCTACATGAACTGCCAACTAAACTGAGAAGCAGAAAACCTAAATAAAAGTTTAAAACCAACCACTAACTGTTTAGAAACTGAAAAAGAAACTCTACTAGGAAATGAGCCCTTTTAAGACAGTGTTCCAGTAAGATGCCAGGGACAGGTCATTTGGTTGTCTCATTGGAATAACCACATTTTAGGTTTTCAGAGTGAAATACATGAGATTGGGCAGCCAAGAGGGTTAGTACAGGGCTCAGATTTTAACACAAACAAAGGGTAATCTGGTCTGGTGCAGTCTGGTCACTGCAGCAGTGTATCTGAAGGTTAGGTTTTATGTTTATTAGCATCATCCAGATGGTGTTTTATGTCCTTAATAACTTTGTCCCTGACTAAGCCATGAACCTACTGTTTGACAAACACTGTAGGAAATACCCATCAGCAGAAAAGCCATTTTGTAACGAGGGGTAGAGCCGGTATGTTTAAGATGCCTACAATTTACTTCTGTGTACCTGTCACCTTTTGATGTGTACACTTAACATTGTAAAGTACTTTAAGCAGTTGTCCTTAAGCTAAGGGGTCTGGACAAATGAGTTTGGTAGGTTTGCAGACACCTGGGAGCCCTGCAGCTCCTCTCATCACACTGCTGAGCAGCGTGGGCTCCTCCTTGGCTGCTCACACCCTGGCCCCTCCATGTGCTCGGTCCCCTCAAAGGAGGAGGGCCAAGGCTTTGGCAAGGCACTGGGGCTGGCTCCTGTCCCCACCACGCGATTCACACCACGCCACTGGGCAATTCAAATTGAGAATCTTGAGCTTAGAGTTGAGGCAAACCCACATTTTTCACAAAGCTGTTATAACAATTCAATTATCTCTGCTCACAGAGCACCTTGCAATCCCCACAGGGAACACGTTCTGTGCTTCGTTAGCAGAGATATCTCCAGTATGTTGTCCCAAACACCGTATGCCTCACAGAACCTCCAGGATTTACTGTATTTTGATGACAGATAGGAAAGCTCCACTTCTAATTAGTGGGGTTTGTGATTTTGTGCGAAAAACTATTTTAGTTTCTAATTGTTAAAATAAAAGGACCATCCTTGCCCCATAGGACATCTCAGCAACCCAGGAACTGCTTTCAGCACCTCAGAGGTGCACAAGTTTTTCCACTTTCAGTCTAAATTGAAAAATGTTTTATTTCTTCCTAGCTGCAAGACACATGGTCAAGACATCCCTCCAAAAAACCAGAAGTTACTGCACATTTGCAGAGAGCAAAGACTTGAGTGCAACCCACCCCAGGAGCTAGGATGGGCAGGGCAGCCCACTGCAGGCAGGACCCCATACAGCCCCCCTCGCGATGCGAGCATTCGCATGCTCATGGCGGCTTGTGCAGTCGTGTGATTCCATACCCAGGCAGCCTTGTGTGTAAGTGCCTATCATATACCAATCAGACGTATGGGCTAAAAGATAACGAGTTTAAACAATCCAGAAGACTCTACGTACTTGTTTCGCTGGTTTAGTGAACTAATTTAAGTTAAATTGGTTCAGCCTCATGATTCAGACCAGACCAGAATGAACGTTAGCAGCACTTTTGGTGTTTCATGACACCGTTTACTTTGAATTAAAGCAACTGGAAAAAACCTTGTGCTCAGGGAAGTATGTATGTACCGCTGTTAAAGCAGACACTGGCAGTAGTGACATCAGCATGTTTTTTTAAGTGTGCGTTCGTCTTTTGCAGGGATATTTTGAGACCCTAAAAATGTCACTACAGAACTGTCCCAGTTTTTGATTTTGAAAATGTCACCTGTGTCATCGTTGGAACTGGGCTGTTATTTCCAGAACTAACCATTTGGGGAATGGTTTACGCGAAACTGAAACCTTAGCACCAGCTCTGCAGCGAAAGAGAGAAGGCAAAAGTGCTGGCGCTCGCACTGGCGCTGGAGTCATCCAGGAATTGGCTGGCTTACCTCAGGCCAGCCTTTCACTTGCCAGAATTCAGAAATTCACATTTCTTTTCAAATTTGCTATTTTCTTTAGGCATTCATTTTGAACGTGACCAGCTGTTCTCAGAACAGGGATCTGGAGCCATATTCTATATTTTTAGAGCAGACATCTTTCCTGTTAAACAGAAAGATGAAAAACTCCAAATTAGAATATGGTTAGGAGGAACAGAAGAAAAATTCACAAGCACAAAACTGCTGCTGTTCACCCAGAAGGCTTGTAACAAAGATGCAGGGTGACCTTCCCAATACTCACAAGGGTTCACCTGAAACAGGAGCAGAAAAGAAGCCAGGGCAACCACACAACAAACAAATAGCTCACTGGGAGCCTCGGGGTTGAGTGTCATAATCAGCTGAAGGTACCAAAAGGGACAGCCCCACTCCCAGTACAGGCTCCTGCTCATCCCTTGGGTTAGCACCAACACTGACATAACTGTCTTAGAGACTAGATCAAGGATCTCATGAAGCTACAGACTAACCTGGCAAAAAAATTCCAGTTTTGGACAGGGCAAGTCACTCAGCTGCTCCACAGTGTGCATACTGGTGCTGTCACAATTACTGGATTGAGACTGTGAAGACAGGATTGGGATGGACAGTAGGACTAGGATTTCTGGCACCAAAGTAGCAGCAAATGTGCAACCTGACTAAAATTACCATGCATTTCCAACAGCACTGGAAATAACAAAGCCTGAGCTGCAGGGCCTTGGGCTGTGAGCTGCTAGGCAAGCACTGCAGGTACCTGGGCCATACAGCACAGCTTCTCCAGGCACACTCATCTTCTGAAGCATGTTCATGCCGCATCCTCTCCATGTGTCAAAACTGACAAAGCCTTGCAGCTCTAACCAACCACTTGTAGGAAATTAATTATACTTGAGGATAAGAAGGCCAATGGCATCTTGGCCTGCATCAGAAATAGTGTGGCCAGCAGGACTCGGCACTGGTGAGGCCACACCTTGAATACTGTGTTCAGCTTTGGGCCCCTCACCACAAGAAGGACATCGAGGTGCTGGAGCAGGTCCAGAGAAGAGGAGGCTGAGAGGAGACCTTATCACTCTCTACAACTGCCTGAAAGGAGGGTGTAGTGAGGTGGGTGCTGGCCTCTTCTCTGAAGTAACAAGTGATAGGACAAGAGGAAATGGCCTCAAGTTGCACCAGGGGAGGTTTAGGCTAGATATTAGGAAAAATTTATTCACTGAAAGAGTGAACAGGCATTGGAACAGGCTGCTCAGGGAAGTGGTTGAGTCACCATCCCTGGAGGTGTTCAAGAAACGTGTAGATGTGGTGCTTAGGGACATGGTTTGGTGGGTTAGGTGGTGTTGGGTTGACAGTTGGACTTGATGATCCTTGAGGTCTTTTCCAATCTTAATGATTCTATCTATGATTCTATGAGGCTTTTGTTGCTTCAGACAATTTGGTTGAGGACAGCCAACAGCTTCCACTGCCTCTGAATGTGGTAAAAAATACACAAAACATTACTAAGCAATCCCATATCCTTAACAAACCATCCAACAGAAGAACCAAAACAACATGAACCCCCCCCTCCTTCCCCCCTATCAACACCAAGCTTAAGGGAAATGTATTTAGAAGACCGTCCCTGGGGCACTGTCTCGAAAATACCTTTGTCTTGAGCGGTCACTTCCCTCAAGAGGTCCCCAACTCCTCTGGAGGTCAGCAATTTTATGCTGCTTCACAGGTGGGAAGCTGAAGAGCAAAGGAAGAAGACACCATGTGACTACAGTGGTCAGTAGAGAACCGAGTTTGTTTCCTTACCCACTAGATAGCGCCACTTCTTTTTAGTTTATTTCTATGTTGTCCATCTTAGAAATTTGGAAAAAAACACATCATAAGCCAAAAATATTGAAATATTAGCTCACAACCAAGTCTCAACAGTCTCACCAAGTAAACAAAAATTTCAAAATTTTATGTTTTTATAAAGCCCTACATTTATCAGGTGACTGCACACACATCTCCTATCTTTTGGACATTGTTAAGTATTTCCCTTTTAGAGGAAAGCTTTGGTTTATTCCACATGGCCACATTTCTGAAATAAATTTGTAGCAGGGTAAACTGAAAAGTTTACTCATCCACTCTGTGCTGTCAGGATATACAAATCCAGATTAAATGCTCTGTGGGAGACTTTACCCCTAATTAACTGTTTAACTGAGGAAGTTTATCCCTACTCAGTGGAGGTAGGACCCTTCCCTGTTCTGCTCCAGAATGAGTTGCACTGAGCAGGACAACTCAGAGGAGATGCTTTAAAGGACCCAACTCTGCTCCCTTCTTGCCAGCCCTTGGCCAGCAGCCTGAGTGGGACACTGCCAGCACACAGACAACCTGTCCCACCTCCCACTTGAATCCAAGGCACCATCCATCCTGCAAGCACAGTGTGTAAACCCCTTTTTTACAGGAACTCAAAGAAGGACTCCTTCAAAGGGCCTTCAAAGGTCCTTGCTCTCACTTGAGAAGGAAGAAACAAACAAACAAACAAAAAAAATCAAAGCTGTATTTCTACAAGAGAGCATCGCATGTTTTCCCAGAATTATCCCAACTCTTGGTTGTAGGAGAACATTTTAGACAAAGGTGAAAGAAGGTCTCTCATGCAAGTGGATGCCTATTGTTCCCCCATGTCATTCAGAAGAGATGGACACTTGCAGCAGTGTGGGATTCTCACACAACATACTATACTACACACTACTCTCAGTCTCAAAGAAGAACATGGGCTCCAGTGAGTAATCCTGTGATAAAACAGAGTACATTTACTTTACCTTTGCAATTCTAAAGATGAAAGGGTATGAAACACCCTTGGCTTCTTATTAGGAAATGCCTTGTTAGCCACTTTCTTTTGAATTCACTCAGTGCCATTTGTAGAAAACCCATTTCTCCCCAGGAACCGTTTCTTTTCAGATTGCTTTTTCCCCTGCTTCCCAGAAATTTCTGTTTTCAGCGTAATGAAGACCAATGTGGTTCTCTTCTACACCATTTCACTACATTTACTTTTTTAAAAAAATAATTGATCATATCTTTGTAATTTTATACTTTTATTCTAAAACATAGGATACATACAGTCACTACTCAGCACGGCCAGTGAATTGTGGCTTATTTGGGATTTTAAATACAAAGATTATAAAAGCGTTGGTTAAATTGCTGCCAAGTGAACTAAACTTAGTATTCATGGTATCTGGCTAAATATATGTTTTTTAAGTAATAAGAAGGAGTTGTTATTGAAACTGCAATCATCTTTCACAATAAATACTGTTTTAGTTGAAGGCTTCTATACAATAAAGTTATATCAGTTCTTGGATATGGTGTACTTATAATTAACACAAATATAGGGAAAAGATAGCAATGTTTCTTAAACTGCATTTCTTTTGCTTATGCTAATGCAAAGAATAATTTGGTGTGCCACATGCACCAAGGACCAATAAAGATATGGCTGAATATTAGGCAAAGATGTCTACTCAGAGGTTATCGGCTTGGACAGTTGTAAGCAGGAGTATTACCAAATGTAATCAATGTATTAAAGAGGAGGTGAGGCCCACGGACTGTTATTAGGGAAAAGCTTGAAGGCTGAATGGTGATAGTGATTATATTGTTTAGACTGAAATTTCCTAGGCATATTCGAAATAGTGTAAATACAACCTAAGTGAACACTCCTAAGACCTTCTGAACTCATGCAAACTCTGCCAGGATGAAAGTTCTGCAAAAGTAGCAACTGGCATTAGATTTCAGACACATGTACTCTAATGGAAAAATAAGTTTTACCGTGAGATCTACAAGCAAAGCTTATAAGCATTTTAAAATCAAAGTTTTGTTTTTTCTCTTCTGTAACTAAAGGCAATTGAAAAAAAAGCAGATCTTTACTTTTAAATATGTATATACATATTTAAATAACATGCATATACATATAAAAATATATGCTATTTTCCTAAGCAGATCACTGTGACAAAGTACGTATAGTAATAGGTTTGCCTGCAGTATCAGGAATGCAATAAAGAAAAGTTAAAAATGGTCCATTTATATGAGGGGAAGATTGAACAGAGTTTGAGATTGAGAGAGTTTGAGGGGTTTTTCTCCTCTTCAATTTAAAAAAAAAAAAAAATCTAGCTGTGGTTTTGTCACCAAAATTTGAACTTCACTTTTATAAAGAAACCTGCAAATCGCACGCACATATTTTCCTAAAATCATGTCATTCATCCTGGTGAGATCAATGAGGCATTAAGCACATAAATAACTAAAGGATCAGGAGCCTACATGGCTATTTACTGTAGTACCTTCTGCATCTTTAGGGTTTATAAGACCCTGTCCTGTTCTTGTACAGCAAGGGAATTGGTTTCTTTATGAGATAGCTTCCCTCTTTCAGGGAGACGCATTGCAAGTACGCACAAACTCTAAAAGCCTTGAAGAAGGAACAAGTCTTTCTGGTGAAAGCAACCTGGGTTGTCCTGTTGTCACCAGAGTACCCCCTTCAGACCCCCAAATACTGCTGGCATCCCCAGAGGAGCATCGCACAGCTGTCCCCATACAGAGGACTGATGCTCCTTCTCGTGAAACCTCTCCAGGCAGATGGGGACAAGATGGGCACAGCTGGGCTGGGATCCATGCAGAGATGCCAGTCTTCCCACTGGGGATGAAGCTGCAGGGTCTGTCCTGAGACTTCTCTGCCTGCCCTGGCTCTGCCAGAAATGGGGTTGTTGTTTTCCATACAACATGGTGAGGAGGAGACAGCCCTTCTGCCCGTGTGGCAGGCAGGCGAGGGACAGAGGGAGCGAGGGAGGAACCCACAGATTTGTCCTTCATCCCTGACTGCTCCATGGATGAAGCATATGAAAGCGTCAAACCCAAAAATGTCAGCACAGTGCCTGACATTTCAGACATATGAGGCTGTGAAAAACTCTCTGATCAACTGCCTCCAGGGAGTCTTCAGTCATGGACCCCTTTCAGATGAGATGGTTTGTGGATGCAGGATGGAGAGCACACCTGGCACATCAAGCCTTGCTTGCCTATTGCCCCTGGGAGGGCCTGATGAAAGGGACACCTTAGGGCCCCACGTCTTTCCTTGCCCTGCTCCTTGCCTGTGTCCTCCCTCAAAACACTGTAGGGCCACATTGCCACCTGACATCTCCTGACACCCACCCAAAGCCAGCTGGTCCCTTCAACTTGTTGGACTCAGACTAAACCTCCTCTGGGAGGCTGCCCCAGCCGAGGACTAGAGCCGGTGAGGACAGCCAGCAGAGCCTCCCCAAGTCCCTCATGTGCTCCCATCCTGGACAGCTAGCTGTTGGTTGCAGCTCAGCATCATGTTAGAGCTGGTCCAGCTGCCTCAGTGAACAAGATTTCTCACAGGAAAAAGGTGATTTTTAGAACTTGAAACTTTTTCATGTGAAAATGGCAGTTTTGACAAAGGCCTTTCATTCTGTGATGGAGATAATCAAAATGAAAAATCTCATCTTGAATCAAAATGAAAAGAAATGGAAAACTGAAACAGTTACACTTTCTGTTTTGACATTTCCCATTCAAAACTTCTCAGAATCCTTTCCCTGCTATGTGAAAATGTTCCTTTTCTTTCCTTTTTTTAATTTTTTTTTTTATTTGTTTCACTGTCGGAAAAGAATTGGGAAATGCTGACATTTCTTGCATGAGATATTTCAAGCTTTATCTAGAGAAGTTGTGCCTACAAGTACACTGAGTAAGGCTTGGTTTCTTGCACCACACACCATGAGTATTTTCAAAGACTTGTTGGAAAAATATCAAATTTAAATATCCTTTCAACATTAAAAGTAAAGTTCATGGCTATGTTTTTCTCTTTAAGTCCAAACACTTTTCTGGGATTTCAAATATTAAAAGGTAACCAGATTTAAAATAAATTTCATAGCAGAAATCCTTCCATAGAAAATGATAGACCAGCTGATGCAACTGGCAAAATTCACACTTCTAATTAAAATGATTAAACACAAGAGACCCCATTGCCTGTTTTATGTATAAAACAAAAACAAAGTAGTGATTTATGAAAGAAATATCATGTTTCTGTGTATCTTAAAGGAAAAGCTGAGAATTGAATTTAAAGTGAGGATTTTTATGTGAGGTGTTGATACTCTTTCATCTCCAAACTACTAGTACAAATCTGGGACTAGCCCAATGTTCAAATTTTATGCTATCAAAGGCAATCTGCTGTTATACATTTCTCCCATAAAATCTATCTGCGTATACACTGGAAGTCTGTATTAATTTCAGTGATATTCCAGCAGTAAATACAACATGAATTGACTTTTCCCCAGTGGTCAAAGGTATTCCTATTGCAAAACAAGTGTCCTCTGAAGTATTACATATTACTTACATCTTTTACAAGTGTTACACAACGATTTGTATTTTATAATGCAGAACTCCCCCGAAACAAGTAAACAGCTTTCATGAGGACATCAAGAGGAATATATATTTTTAGTAATATTAAAAGTATTTATAGAATATTTTATACTCAGGTTCCCTGCAAAAATAATACAATACTCTGTCTATAGATTTTCCTCTTAATAAGCTCAGTAAAGACGTCTTATTCATTTCCTGGGAAGAAATACTCTTTATAAGAGTTATTTGTAAATGCAGTTAAACTAACGTTTTCAACTGCTTTTACTCCACAATCATGAAAATAACTACATCCAGAATCATTTCACTTTAAAAAAGTCATTTTAGTCTAAAGTTTGGCAAAAAAATAAACTGAAATGCTTAGAAATTTACATTTTTGTCACTCCATAAATCAAAACTTACTTTACATATTAGAACAATTTTTGTGAGAATTTTGGATCTGAGCTGATAACCTTTTGCCAAGTTTTAACGAAATGCAAATTGAAACATCTGAGATATTAAACAGACAATCGAGGTTTATGGTTACATCATAAGATTATTGCCCAGTAACACTGCATACTATGGCCCCAATTCTGAAACACTTACAGGCTTTATGTATGCAAGCAACCCTTGTGAACACAAATATAAGTGCTAATATAACCTCATGGCATCAAGAACACAATGTTGTATCAGCAATTGACATGCAAACTGTTTTGCTAAGGGAACATTCCTCCAAAAGATGTAGGAGGGTGTATGTGTAGAAAAGGGCAGCAAACGACAGCAGAAACTTAATTATAGTACCACTAATGGCAGGAAGAGAAGACAGCGTTGAAGGCAGCTAGGAGTATTAGTTAGCTGAGAGCAGCTAGAGAGCACACAGGGCCAGCTCCCCAGCTTGTGTAAGCTGGAATGGGCTCACTGGAGTCATGCTACAGGGATTTTTACCAGATCAGGATCTGCCCGTATTTGTAGAGGCTGTATAAAGCAGAAAAGCCCACTGGCTGACAAAGAGTGAAGACTAGGGGTGCTCCTTGTAGGTCACCAAAGAGCATCCTGGCACTAATGTCTTCTCCCACTAAAGCCTGCTGTAGAAGCACACCATAATGCAGACCTTATGTAGTGCTGAGGGAAGTGTTAATTAATATCTTTAATTGTTACATACTACAGCAAGATAAGAATAAGTGGCTTGCTGGACATAAAATCTTTCCAGAGACTGCATGTAGGCTCAATTACAGCCATTGCCCACTCCCATACCTCAGCAGCAATATCGATGTGTTCCTGTTCAGCCTGGGATTTGCATTTATAATAGCCTCCAGGAAGACCTAAGCATGCAAACCTTAATGCATTTATGGTTCATATTAATTCATCCTTGGCCTCTGTGAGAACTACAGACAAATTCCTGACAACAGAGAAGTGGCTGGTTTAAATGGACTGTCATTAATAATGAAGGCATGCAATACTCAAACAGTAAGAAAGATCAGATTTGAAGGAAGGGATTCACCTGGTGCTCACAGATACACTGATACCAAACTCAGGTCCTCAGAGGGAATTTGAGTAAGGCTGGAACTGGTTTCCTGAATGGGGTAAAGTTCCTCCTCCCCTGGTGTCCAAAGCAGAGGAGGCAACAGCAAGTCCTTTGAGGGGGTCCACAGTATATTTACGAGAGGGATGCCAAATGCTAAAAAAAAAGATGCACCGCAAAAGGTTCACTGTGAGTTTACTGACCAGTGGATGCCCCCAAAGTGTTGTTGTTCAGCTCTTCTAACCAAATAAATTGAGACTAAATTGTAGGCTACGCTTTTCTCTGGTAGAAAAATGTTCCCACTCAAATTTCACTGTTATAATTGCAGAATCTAAAATAAAAATACTTGCATTCAAAATGCTTTCAGGTGGACTTTGCCTCCTAAAAGAAGCAAAGGCACATGAAGGATGTTCATCATTTTTATTGGCGTTGCAGGACAGGACCTCATAGGTGCTGTCCTACCAGAAAACAAAGATGATTATCTGTACTTCAAATAATTATATTTTATTACAACAGTTTACAGTCCTTATTTAATCATCTCAGCATGTACTGCATGGAGTCCACAGTTGAATCAATTCATTTCTAGCAAGTATTGGGCCAAATTGTGCTTTTACTCCCTGGAGGATGGGTGGGTGTAAAATATACAGAACAGCTGGGGCCACCCAGTAGTTCAGCAAGACACTCTGACAGCAGCAATAGCAGATACAAGCAGAAAACATCTTTAAAGAGCCCTCAATTCTTCAGCACAGCCATAATGATATTCTGAACATTTTTCCCATAGTCATTTTCATCCAAAAATTTGCCAAAAAAATTCATCATGAAAGGCGTAGAAATCTACATTTTTGACGCTCCATAAATCAAAAGCTTATTTTACATAGCAGAAACAAATTGCAGTATATTTTACCTCAACCATACTATCTTTTAGCATTACCTGCTCCATTTCCAGACCTGAGGATTTTTACATACCCTTCCACTGCTGCTCCTCAGATTTTTTAAAATTCAGCATCCTTTTCGTTAAAACACATAAAATATATTTCACAAAATCTACCCCCTTGAAGTGCCATGTAGCCCTAAGGCTGAACTAGGTCAGTTTCTGCTACAATGATGCAGAGCAACTCGGGATCACTCACCCACCACTTCCCATCCCTCCAGGTTCCCATTGAGCTATTCCCCACCAGTTAGCAATACTCCCTTCAGGTGCCAAAGGTGCAGTAAACATTTGCAAACATGCCCAAGATGCAAATGAGCGCAGGCTTGACTTCCAGCGCAGCCACTTCATCCTTGAGGGCAGAAAAGTTTCCCCTGGGGAAGATACATTTAGGAGCAATCATTCCAAGAGGCAGGGGGTGAGAAGCAAGCCCTCATTTTGTGTTAGTACATAAAAAATGTTTGCTCTTCAGTTTCAGCTCCGATTTCTTTTTATAAATCAGAGTGAGTCACCGTCTTATTTAGGAAACTGGATCATGAATTCATATAGTCCAACCACAACCAAAACAAAATACAAGTAAATCTGAGAATAATAGTGACTTTCAGACATGATCAAGCTGGGTTTGATTTGTGTTATTTATCAAGAGTTAAGAAACCTTGTTTCCCTTCACCAGTCCCCTGAGCCATTAACTTTCACATTGCACCACATTCTTATAAGATTATAGGAATTTTCAGTTTAGAAAATGCAAAGCATTCTGCAGCTGAGCGTATTTAGTTGCACTTTCCAGTTCTATTTTAAAATAATACCACTACATCTGATACCCCATACTTGTCTGTGACAAATGTAATATGCAAACATCTTCCATTGCATAAACGGCATAGGAATGGCAATAACAATACGCTGAATATCTAACTCCCATTGTCTGGAGAGCAGTCTTAATGTTGCTGAGTTAATGAGTGAAATGGGCATTGTGGTCTAAGTGTCGCGTAAATAATGGTTTCCATTACAAAAAAACTGTACCACCACACCCTGGCCATCTCAAAAAGCAAAGCTCTAGAGGTTTCCCACAGGCAAATATATAAACCAGTGCTGAATTTCTCCCCTTTCGTCCTCTCTAAGGCAGCTCATTTAGTGGCCTCTCTCTTTCTGGAACCTATTTTTTGTGACAAAATGAAGCTAAAACATTATGTGGTTTTTCTATGAACAGGAGTAAAATGCACTCAGTGTAAACCAGCCTCTTCCCTGGTGTGAAGGTCATCCACCAAAGCTGCTGAGTGGCAATTCAAGCCCTTCTCACAGAGATATAAATTTTTTCTGTCTGCGTCTTTTCACACATAAAGCAGCGAGCCTCGAGTCCTCCCTGCCTAGTCCTGAGTTGTGCTGCCGGACCTTTGATACCAATGAGGAGAACATGTGTGGAAGGGCGTGCAGATCACACCAACAAATGCTTGGGTGCAATTCCATACAGCCTTGGCACTACTGCCAGGGACACACTGAGGATAACTGTCACGCAGGTCTTGGAAAGGGAAAGGGAACAAAACATACACAACCGAGCTATGAGTTATAATAACAATAGCAGTTAGAGAGATATGAAAGACTAAGCATTTCACACCTCGCGTCAGTATAAGCACAGCCTTTCTACAGGCACAGAAGCCAAGACAGAGAAGAAAAGGGAGACTTGACCAAACTAACCTGCGAATTCAGCTTTGCATTAAACCAGGCTCCCAAATTACCTTACAACATCCTGTTCTCCTACTTCCACAGGCACAGAAGTAGATGCTTCTTTCCCCCAAAACTCCTGAAGAACTGTGAAAATTACACTGCCAATCTTTGGTTAAAATGATCTGCAGTCTGTCACGGTCTTTAGTATCTGACATCCGGCAAGATGCACAGTCAACCACAGAGCATTTTACAACAATGCAGGGGATAGCCTACAAAACAGTCAATAGCTTCAGTTATTTCTCTGGGCTTTTGTAAATTTTCTGTAATTTCCTGGTGTGTTTTTTGTCAGTGGGGATCCACAAAAGAATTTAAAAGGAGTCAAGTGTTCTAATCCCACAGAAACCAAAGAGGAGATAGGTACCCAAATGTCCTGAACGTATCAGAAGGTATCAGGCTTGCCACCTGTAGCTACTCACAGTGGTTGCAGCCTGAATGGTGTTGCCTGTGGGCAGTCCTACTGCTACGTTCACGTAGTGTCCATCTCAAACTGGGTTTAACTGGCACAGAACCTGTATCGCTGCTTTCATTCCATAACAAATATATGCCTTTTGGTTTTGGTAGCGCCGCTGACTCCCAGTTTTACAGAAGGCTCAGATGAAAATCAAGTAATTCACTACATCAAAACAGGAAAGGTTCAAGTAATTGAGGGTGGCAATTTAGATTACAGATAATAGCAATAAACCTTTCCTTAATAGGACACTCCCCACTTTATCGTGATGTTCCAGAACTATTTTTGAAGCACCTGGAATTAATAGCCCTTGTTTGAACTGCAGTAGCAGCTCTAAGAGCTTCAGCTGCAAGGCAAGACCCAGGACAGTTTGCTGGGGACTGCACCAGGAAACATCACAGCAGCTTGTCCTTGCTTCGGACTGTTCACAGTGTAAATCTTCAGTGAAAGAAAGAAACAAGCCCAGAGAGAGGGAGCACAGAAAAATGATGAGTGAAGACTGGTGTGTACAGAGCCGAGCTGTTCTTTTCCTTTCATTTCATCAGTTGAAACATCTGGAGCTTTTTAATGTTATTTTCATTTTAGCTGTACAGCATACTGATCTGTAGGGTGGGATTCACTTTGTGCAGATAGTTAGTTGGAGCAATGTGATAAAGATTGTTTGAAAAGTCTAAGACATGCAGATTCCATCAAAGCTGGCCTCCCTCTCACAAGTGAAAATTAAACACTGGGTCTTTTTCAAGGCGACCTTAGTCAGCACACAAGTAATTTGAAAAGGTCCTTCACTCTGAGCAATAATTTTATGACCCTCCTGACAGTAGACCCAAGAGCAGCAACATCAGATTCTCTAAAGATGGACTTCTGTCTTCTCTAATTTAAGAATGAGCTTCTTTATTAAGTACAACGTAAAATTTTAAGGACAGGGCTTACCTGCTTAAGAAAAAAATGTGTCATTTGTCAGTACTAGGTGTGTTGTATATTCCCTTGTTTAATACACAATTTTATTTACTCAAGTTTTCAGATGGGCATTCCTAGAAAAGATTTGAAGAAGATAAAAGGTATTACAACAGCAAAACTAAAATCCACATTGTTCTGAATTAGCGTGGTTTCTTTTGCCCCATCTTCAATTCCTGTAGCCAATTTTTGTGAGGCAGTCTTAGATGCAGCATTAAGGACTTTTACACCCAATGTGGAACCAAAAAGTTTCCAACCCAAAAGACATATCCAGTACTCATTTAGACGTAACTCACCTATGGCCACCCTGAGACTCCAGACATGGTCCCATGTATGGCTACATGACAGAAGTTATACTAATGAACACAAACAGGCAAAAACTCAACCAACCATCAAATAACGTAACTGCCAGAATCACAGCTAGTATGGGATCTATGTGACTTGATGGCTAGGTAAAACCGCAGCATTTTCTGAGGCAGCGGCAAACCTGTTTGGCTAAAAGGGCAGTGCAGACACCTTGAAAAGACGGGAAGTGCTTTGCATTCACCAAGTCCTGTCCCATGGGTATGATTAGGTGGCATGATGGGCGAGACTTGGAACACAGGTTATAAAAACATGCTGAGTATGGGTCATTAGCTCTTCACTTTATTTCTAGGCACATTCAATCACTTCTTTTGCCTGTGCTCCCGTTTCCTGCTTTGCCATGTTTTGACTGCACACCTCTGGGCTGAAATACTTTTAGTATTTCTTGGTATTGCACTGAAATGATTTTCAAGTACTGCAATTGGCCAATACTGAAACAAGTTCAGCAGAGAAGATATAGGCTGTAGTACAGCTTACTAGCGATTTATGCCAATTGAAAATATATTTGTTGTTCTTAATTTCATCCTCCATGACTCTTGAAAAAGATCACAAAACTGCAGGCTCC
Organism: Pterocles gutturalis; assembly: GCF_000699245.1. Lineage (NCBI taxonomy): Eukaryota > Metazoa > Chordata > Aves > Pterocliformes > Pteroclidae > Pterocles > Pterocles gutturalis. The sequence goes on along the minus strand of NW_010143822.1, from coordinate 76,747 downwards.
ATTCAATGCAGGCTGTAGGACAGTAATCTGCATTTCAGCTGGTGCTATCAAGCACAACTCCAATACCAACACAGTATTTTCAGTTGGGTTAAAAAATGCAAGTCTAACTCATAACATGTTTTTCTGATACAAAGTCTGCTCCCACTAATGACTAACAGATTATCAGCAATTGATAAACCTATGGAAACACAGAGAAGATAAATCATTCAAGAAAACCAATGGCTCTCTATTTCTTCCAAACCAAGAACTGGAGGTGGGAAGAATACGTGGCAGCGCTCGTGTTCCTGACCCCAGCCTTGGGGTATCAGAGCAATGCTCCTGCCCTCCCCTGCCCTTCCACTGTCCTGCCCCCAGCTTGAGAGGACTCAGGGACAAGGGTCCTTTCCAAATGGAGTTTGGTACAAAATAAAATAAACTGGTACCACGGAGGACTGTGTCAATGGTCATTATTTCAAGCAATGGGAGGCTTGGTGTGGCAAGCAGGAGGGGTATGAAAGTGATAGTGAGGGATTGTGGTGATGCACACAGGTTCCCTTCATGGTATCTTTCTGGAGTTTGCAGGTTTTACCAGCAGTCACTGCCTAGGATTTGAGCTTAGCATTCTGATAAAAATTCTGACAATTCAGCACCCTGCTCACCACATCCACCCCAGCTAAGGCCAGTGTTTCACCAAAAACATACAGCCTGATCTTAAACCGGTTCCACCCCATATTTACCTTCTTGTTTCAAAGCCCGGCCAGTAGCTTTTTCTAGACACTATACCTTCCTGAATGCATTTCCATTACTTGAGAAGTACAATGTGCAAGTTAGATATTTCAGATCCACCTCATAAACTGCTCATGTTGCTGGTAAAGTATTTTTCTCTGATCCTAGGATGTAGGTAATACAGACTGCAGAATACTGTAGTTTATTTGTGGGCATGGAAGTTAATTTTAATGCCAGTTTTTATACCTGAGATACTGTAAACTAGTATCTTCAACTTATATTGCCCATCGTAAACTTTTTTAACCTGTGAGTCATTTTCAAAATAATAAACGTAACTATTCCATAAAAATATCTCAACACAGAAGAGCCAGAAAAGTGAAGGACATGAACAGATGGCACATCAATCTTCTGCATTTATACAATTTGTTTTTTAATGCAAATAGTGTGGGTTGCCTGCTCTTGCCTTGGATATTGTTCCAAAGACGAGCACATTTTCTTATCTTTCTGGATCAATGTGACATTTGCAGTTATCATAAAGTGGGAGCCCATTTAATGATGTTAATGCTTCCTTAATGTAAAAATAAAATCACCTCCTTTATAAAAGAAAACAGATTAAAAGTCCCAAAGAGACCATTGAAATCTGTGACATTTGCAGTTACTGGTGGCTCAATGGCTTGATTATACACAGGTAAAGAATATCTTAAAAGCATTGTTTATACTCATTAATCAAAAATTAAATAGGAATGCTGGAGTCTCCTCAGATAGCATCAGCTTTAAAAAATGTCTTAATAAAAAAATTGAGGCATCATTTCATGCAGCCTGTTTAGATGGTTCAAAAAACCCAAAACTGCAAACAACCAAACTTATGGCCTTATGGCAGCTTGGTAAATCTTCAGACCCCAGATGTAATATGTGGTCTGCATTTTTATTTGCACATATTGGAAAGTGACTCTGCCAGCAGTCCCTGATTCATGCCTGTACTGTTCTCTCCACAGTGCCACCAAGCAAGTGGCACATCACTAATATTTCTATTCTGGCCCCAGGGAAAATTTGAATCTTTAGTTTTTATATGGGCTTTTGGGGGGAAAAAAAATAAATCAAAAAAACCCCCCAAACAAACAAAAAACCCCCACCCCAAACCCAAAAAACAAAACACCAGCAGCTAAAAACCCCTTCTTTTCTGGAGTCTTACAAAAAGAGAAATTAAAAATTATTGAAATATCTTAGCTGAAGCTATTCTGAGTACAATATATCCTGCAAGTCCCAGATTCCCAAATTTGGCTGGGGCTGCATTATATCTCTCTAGTTCTAATATGAAAGAAGTAAGTAAATGGTATGAAGAACATAGTATATTTTTAATTGAAAAATATTTCAGGAAAAAATTTGATTTTTAAACAACCCAGCATTTTTGAATTTGTGGCTGTTCAAAAGTCAAAATGTGGTGATGGCTTCTGTGGAAACATAAATTTAAGCAAAAAAAAAAAAAAAAGCCAAAACCCAAACAACCCCTTTGAACATCACCCATGATTTTGCTCAGGAAAAAGGCCACCGCCTCCTTGGTGAAAACAAGAAAGCTCCATGTGCCCCTGGAAGGCAGCAGTGACAGCTCCAACAGCACCATCGAGCTGAAGGCAGCCACCGCAGCCTGCTGACCCCCAACATGGTCTGTAACAAATAAACTCTACACATTATTTCTTTTTTAAGATTTTACAGTGAAGGAGGAATGAATGCTATAACTGCAGCTTCTTGTAACCACCCCTTTCCCTTTGCTGCCCAAAATCCTGCCCGAAAGAGCCCAGCTTGCAGGAGCAGTGGAACAAATCACAGATGTAGACAGCTTGCGCAGCTGCACGCACAGGGTAGGATCCTCACAGCCACTCCCTGTACAGCACCTGCAAAGCGGGTTAGAGGAAGAGGCAAGGTAGTAGAAAGCTGAATTTACCATACAGCCCACAGACAAACACTTCTTTATTACTGTTTTGGAGATGCTGCCATCAGACACAAACACAAAACAGGGGGTCTGTTGTTGCCATCGGGAACAACCCCCCTTTGAAATACCCCACTAACCAGAATGCCTTTTAATTCCCTGTCCTTTCCCTTCTGAATGAGCTGTTAAAAGACCAAGAAAAACTGTTATAGCAATACCATAAAAAGAAAACAGCCCAAAAAAACAAAGAGCTCTCAGCTCCAGGCGTGTCCGAGGGGCTGGCAGGGAGAGACAGCGCCCACATGGGAAAGTTCTGTCACCCCATCTGAGATATCACTTAGTGGTGGCAGCTCTCCAGAGGCAGAACGGGTCCCACCTGTTTGCAATGTGTTTAGCTATTAATATTTATATAGTAGTTCAAGTGGGTAGAAAAAAAAAAAAAAGGGATTAAATTCATCAAATTGTATGTCATCTCTTGGTGGTGTAAAATAAAAACCGTTGCAGCAAGGGGAGAGGGGAATGGCTTGTTTTCTTGTCTTTCTGCAGAGAGAAATGTCGTTGCTCTCAAAATGCCTCAGTGCAAAGCATTTGGCAACCACCTCAGTGTGATCCACACCTTGACATTCAGGCTAAATACCATGGCCACAGCCTGGCCCCAAAATCACAAGACTTTGAATAGCACCACACAAGTAACACATTTATCAGCTCTGTGGCTTGACTTGTAAGTCAACACCAGGGAAAAAAAAGCAAAAAAAAGATTCACATTGATGTGGAAGTCATTTTCCTAAGCTTTGCTTACTATGCCGAAAACAGCCCCTGCAAACATTTAATTTTTAATTTTTCTAAGGTACCGATTCATGAACTGCTGTGAGGGTGAGCAATGTCCAAGGGCAGCCCATCTTCTAACGCAGAGGTGAAGTCCAGGGGATGTTTCCTAACTAAGAAGAGATGGGTATCCCAGACATACTGCTGGTGCTCAATCTTCTGGACTTGTTCTGCTTTCTACAAAATATTTCCATATTCATTGGAGCAAAACAGAGGACAATGACTGATCACCCAGTAATAACTTTACCATCATCCTTGATATGTATTTGAGGTGAAAATAAATGTTATATATGAAGAGGGTAATTCCAGCATGGGAAAGACAGAAACATCCACTCCAGGTGCCCCGTATCACAGAGCATGGAGCAACTTTCAGGCAGGCAAGAAGCCAGGGCTGAGGGTGCTGCTCTAATAACATGCCTTGCACATTTAAAATTAATCTGCCTGACATAATTAAGCCACAGAAAATGGAAAGGTTTTAATAGGAAAAAACTAAAAGCCATTCATGCCAAAATGAATGCCCATCTTTGGGCAGTGGCCTGAGTATTCACATTTTCTTTGCATAAATGGGAAGGTTGCTTGTCCCCGACAGGTGTCCCCTAAACAAAAAGCAGGCAAGGGAAGTAAGAGTCCAAACCGGATTTTCTGTTCAATCCTGTGAACATTATCCCATCATTTTTCAAAACTGAATCCAGCAAGGAAATTCAAGTGAAATCTGTGAGCAATTTCAGGCCTTCTGAAATGTCTTTTGTCAGTGAATTAAGTATTTGCCAAAATAAGAGCAGAAATTGCCCAGCCTCTGCACTGAATAGGAACAGCCCCCAAGAGCCTCCTGAACAGCGGTGATGGGGATTTGCTCTGACTACTGAGAGGAGGCCACGTGCACCCAACCAGCAACGAAGGGATGGGAAACAAAGCTTCTTTTTCCAGGTGCTGAGAGTTTTTGATCAGGACTGATTTCCACACCTTCCCACCTCTTCTTCCCGCCCACTGATGCTTCCCAAAACACCATCAGTCAAAATAGTTTGGCTGAGGGTGCTGGGAAAAGCCCAGGACAGTTAACAGGAGTTGGGCTACTCTCCTTTCCCAGGATATTTTTTACACACCCAGCACAGAACAAAGAGGGAAGTCGCTCTCTTCTCCTTGTCCATGCTCATCCGTACATAGCCTCCTGTAAGCTGATCTAATTCCCGCACCTCTCACCTACACAGAAAATTTTCACTTGACTAAATGAACTTGGTTGAAAAGCTGAGCCAGCTGGAGATCGCAGCCCAAACCAATGCCTCAGACCATGCCTGCAGCAGGACTGTGTGTAAACATCCGAGCCCAGTGCATGGCAGAGGCAGGACCCAAATCACTGTTACACTTCTCTCTTCCCTCTCACTCATACACAAAAACCAAGCCCACACAGCCTCTTTTGCACAATATCGCACAGTCCAGGGCGAGAAATTAAGCCAAAGAAACATTAGAAAGAAGGAAATGATAAACCAGAATGACATACACCAATTGTAAAACATGTAGGTCTAACCATGCTGGGAAACTTTGTGAGGGAAACTGAGACTAGCATACATTTTACCTACCTAGCTCAAGTAACCAACAAGCCACATGGGACAAAGTCACCACAAGCCCCAAATCATGATATTTAGCTCAGCTCTCTCGAGCAGGTACTGCTACTTTCCATTTAGTCTTAATCTAATCTCCCTAAGACTTGTCATTCCCATCAGCCTAATCAAAGACTTGTTATTTGCTATCATAAATTTTCAGCGTTAGATTTCATGAAATCTATATAAAGTTCTGTACACAGTTTGTAGGAAATTCATTTTAATGAGAGCACTTGTCTCATCACACAGACTCATTGTATTGTTGACATTTTGAAACCTGACTTCCTTCCTTCCAGAAATAAAATCAAAGAAACTCTTTCCTCTATCTTCAGCTTCTATCCACTTGAGCACTTTCAGAGTTTTCAGTTTTAAACAAAGTCTTTCTGTTACTCTTTTTCACACTCCATTCAGCAAATGCTTTCAAAGACCAGGTTCTTTTAAAATTTCACCCTTCTCAAGGTCCTCTTGCTGGTAGAGAGGGCTAAGAAAATTTCTGTGTGTATAAGTAAAGGAGCACCATGCTCTGGAAGCAGAGAGGAGGGGAGCATACAGATGAGCCAATCTGCCACTGTAGTGCTGCATCAAGTAATAGGCAATGTGCAGAAGAACAGAGGAATAAGATTAGCCTGAATAGAAATCTACTAGCACGTTAGCCAGCATGGCAACTATACTACTGAAGGAAACCTTTTTCCTGCCTTGTCCAACCGTGAGCTTCAAATTCATCAGAACTTTGGTTTATATGGGGAAAAAAAGTCATTTAACTTTCTCTCTCCTATCCTTAGTAGTATTTTTAACTGGATGAAGATGCAGGGAATTGAAATGTTGATCTCTTCAGGCTTTTGGCTGAACCTAAGAGTATAAACATCTAGAAGAGTCACAGAAAGCATATTTTCCTGTTATGCTCCTACCCAGATTTTGGGGGTCTGTGGGAGCACAGAACTGTTTGCTGATTTTGGCTACACTGGGTCTTGTTAACAATTTTGCACCACTGATAAGGACACTCTCTGTATAAGGTAGTCTTCAACATAAGTTTCCTGCAAAGAAACAGGTAAGTTTGGGAGAGGCAACCGTATGAAAGGACAGATTCAAGTCATTCAGGCACTGTGTGTTCAAACTTCAACCTACTCAGGTGGATAAAGGAGGAAGGGGTTGGCTTGCTCCCGTACAAACACACCTTGGCTGATTTCCTCAGCACAAAGGTCTGCAGCAGACCAAGGCAGGCACCGTCCCTCCTCCTTCCCATGCTTGGAGCCAAGTGGCATGTCTGAAGGGAAAATGGGAACCACTCTTGGGCAGGGAGCTCAGAACCTGAGAAAGTG
>NW_010143822.1:60655-70363 GCF_000699245.1 Pterocles gutturalis | reverse complement strand
GCACCAGCCAGTCTCATTCCTTTTTCCTTCCTGCATGCACTCAAGCTTGGGGTACCATGTATGTTTCTTTACCTTTGACCCTAAAGGGGAAAAAAATCCTTAATTTTGTGGTCTACACATACTAGTGAACTGCTTTGCATATCTTGAGGTTTCAGGTTTTTATCTCCAGGTATCCTCTACAACAAGTTTTGCCTCTGGATCGAATCCAGAGCAGAAGGACACACTTCGGGCACACATGTGACAAAATTCCTTTCTGGATCTGTCAGAACAACATGACCAAGAACAAACTAGCCAGTCGAGGACTAAGTGTGACTTTGACTTACCCCAGCTCTAAAGTACGAATCTCTAGCTAAACCAACTGCAGACAAAGATTTCATGTGCCTCCTCATTTAGTCTTAACTTTCTACTTGTCCCTTTCAGACAGATCAAGGAGACTGACTGGTGTCATTGTTTGTGTCAGAGAAAAGGAATCCGCTTTGCCTCCATAGGCAGCTGTCATGCTTCATAAGACAATTCTTTGCAGTTTTAAAATAATTTTTCATGAGACAAAAGGGAAAGAAGTCATGGTCAGCATAGCAGAGAACAGACATAAGGAAAGTTGATTTTCAGTCAAAATAGTCTTCTACTCACAAGAGATATAGAATTGGGTAGGAAACAATCTCAGTAAGGAGCATCAGATTCAAGCCACCTATTACCTTTCCCCTGCCCACCTTGGAATTCAAGGAAAATCAGGTCTGAATGTGGATTCAATTTATTATTTAAAAAACCCCACAACACCCTGAGCTTTTCATAAAACTGAAATTGGAAAAAGAATACATCAAAAATGAGAGATCAAAGACACAAGAATGCAAAAATGACACTGTAGGTCAAATCAAGGTCCATCTAGGTTGTCACTTGATCTCCCAGAGGAACTGGTAGTGGATACCAAGCCAAGTTAGTATCATTGCTGTTTAAAGAATGTGAGAATTCTTCAGACTGGACAAAAAGAGGATTAAAATCCTGTCCCTGCATGGCCACTGAGACACTATCACTTTTAATCCATGCCAGAAAAATGCCAAATCAGCCTCAAAATTCTTGCAATATAATTATTTGCCAAACTAATCCCAGTCTTAGGGAATCAAGAAATTGGATAAACGGAAGGAACGTTTTCTCCATTGCAAATCCACGACAAGAAGACAGCATGCACATCTGACACGCCAGACAGAAAAGTCCAGGTGCTTCCCCATTGTTCCATCCCCTCAGCTTCCTTCCCCAAAAGCATCCCACCGGCACAGACCGGATGCCTCCTCCCACTCCTCTGAGAGGACACGCAGAGGAGCAGGACCGAGGGCAGAGAGCAGGACCACAGGCTTGGCAAACCTCTGCTGCTGCCCTCTGCCTCACCAGCTGTCAGAGATGGGGGCACTCAAAGCCTCAGTGAGGCAGTGATGCCACCTGCTCTCCCGGGCTCAGGGAGACGCTTCAGCAGCCATGCCGGGAACCACTCAGTGCCTGTTTCGCTTGCCTCATGTCTGCTCTGTGGTGCAGAAGAGACACCATTAAACAGCCACATATATTACCACTTTAACATGTTCAAATAAATTCCACCTCCATTCAGATGAGTGTTGAAACCCGCATGTGGCTGGCAATTCCTAGAAGAGGACAGATCTCTTCCAAAAGCTAGTCTGAACTTAAAGTAGATACAAAATAATACTATAGATTTTCTTTCTCTCTTGCTCATCACAGCCCTAAGATTAGCATAAAAATGTGCTATCCTAACTAAGCAGTCTGTTAACTGATAAGCTATCAAAAAATCATCTGTTATTTTTATAGCTCAAAGGCAGATGCCATTTCAAGAACCAGAGTTGATTGAGTAGGATTTTTAGTGCTTCATAGATTTATCATTATAAACTTGAGGTATTTTAAAACAGAATGATTCAAGTCTTGAAATACTACCTCAAGAGCAATCAAGCGTTAGGTTTTTTGCTGGTCTTAAGTTTTATTTGGGATAAAATAATTTAATCTCATATCATAAAGAATTTGAGTTGTTTTCTAATGCGTGCACTAAAAAAATCTTTGCTCCATTACGGTCCAAACCAATGTAATTACTCAAAAGCATGAATGTCAAAGCTTCCCAGCTCCTCCTGCAGGGCCCCCTTCTTGCATGTTCTGTTCATATCCTCCTTCCTTCTCAGGAGCATATTTGGTGAGGACCTCGGACAGCCAGTTGCAATCAAGCTTACTGTATCAAGTTTAATGGTTTAATTGGCTTGGCACTGATGAGATGCCCTGCCAATATCTGTCCGATTATCCTGCTGTGTGTTGTACAAACTCTTTATTGTAAAGCTGAAGTACACATGCTGCTGCAGGAAAGGAAGAGAACACCAACATGCGTGTTGCACACAGTAAATCAAGTATACAGAGTTTTTCAATAGTAGGCAGAATGGAACGGGGCCAACATGTAACTTGTAGGAAGAGAGAGGAAAATGTGGAAGAACGCTAACCCCACATTACATGTGATGTGGCCGCTGCACTGGGAAAGTATGTATCGCTGTGGAGAAGCAATCAGCAATACACAGAGCATCGAAAAACTCCAGTGGAGGGGCTTCTCCTTTCGTAATGAGAGACAGGTGCCAACAGGATTTAAAAGTCTGCAACCAGTTATTGCAATTAATATTGAACTTCTGTGAGTTCCACAAACTTTCACATCAAGGCACAGGCAGACTGGCTTTCCAGGGCAGCTCTTCCACATTTTATACCAGTCAAAACGATTAGACATACCTCCAAGCTGATGTCCTCTGAGAAAGAGGCATGACATTACCCCCAAAACAGAAATAACAAGAGTGTCAAAACATGCATATCACCCACTTCCAGAGGAACCTGCCTCTGAAATACTTCAGTGCTTACGACAGCACAAGCTTGCAAGGTTTGTTCAATCAACCTCCTTTCTCACTAAGTTTTACTCATCTCAGGGTTCTCTGCACAGGAAAATAAATCACTTTAGTCAGAAAACAGACTGGGAGACTTTTTCTTTTTTTTTGAGCAAGAAACATTCCACCAGCCCAGAGATAGCAAAGAGCTACAGAATACCTAGACACAGCCTGACAGACCAAGAATACTTTTTTTTTCTGGTGTTGGTTCAGTGTGACTGACATTTCAAAATGCCACTTAGTTGCCCTTACCACCAGGTAATCCCAGTGCATGGTCTCTTGCACTGATGCTCTGCGTAGCAACACGTATGCGTGCGGCTGGCTAAGAGCTGCAGTCATACCACAGGCGCTGCTGGGAGCCTTCTGCAAGCTTCCTGAAGGATCCCTGGTTCCACATGCTCCCGACTCCTCCTGCAGGCCACCGAGCTTCTCCTTACACAGGCAAACCTTTCCCAAAGCACGTTAAGTTTTACTCCATCACTCCTTTCAGGGACAGAACGCCCAGCAAAAGACTTAATGAGGTTAAGAACAGTACTAACTTATCTTCCTGAGTCTGTGAGGCATCCAGCCTAGAGCTGCTTCCCTTGGCTCACCTGCTGTCCCCTGCACATGGGGACACTGATCTCCCTAACCCTCTGCCACTGCGGGGAAGGGCTCCAGGTTTCAGCCTCTTCCAGGAGCGTGCTAGGTGAATTGGTTTGGGACATGGCACCATGTGCTTTGATAGGTGCTACCAAAACTACAGTGGCATCCTAGAGATTCATATGCTCCAAATAAATTAATTCTAAAAATCAAGCACAGCAGAAAGCTGGAGCAGGTTAAAAGCTGCTGTGACAAAGCTGAAAAAGCATTAATGGCAAAGGGACACCTCACCTTGTGCATGAATTTGCCCCATCAATTTTTAGCAGCCAGTTCCCTAAGAGGCCTCAACTTTTGCCTGCTATCTCCTAAAGACAAGGGCAGAGATGTTTTTCTTGCCCAAAATAGTTAAAAGTCATCAAACAGCTCTGTACTTACAAGGCCAACCTTTCCCGACCTTCCTGGCTAGACCAACTCCTGTTACATTAACCTCTGACCTCGAGCCTCCTTAATAGCAATATTCCTGGGCACTGTAATTTCCCTCCCACCGTGTTGGGTCAGGGAAATATTTACTATCTTGGCTTCAGAATTTATTTTTCAACAGAAGTGGCAGGGACCACCCTACTCCACCCCCTCTTCATGCAGTACAAGTGAAGTAATTCCTGAGATATTATTTTACTCGAACAAATGTGCTTCAGAGTCTCCCCAGCTTTGTACAAAGTCCTGACTTCCTATCAAAATCAAACAGGGACCTTGTCAGATTTGAGATGGATATAAACAAGAAATGGGAGCCCATAATTGGTGATGGAAATCAGATAAGCCCCTTTTAAATACAACCATTGATAGAGAAATGGGGAACTCAAATTACCTTTGATTAAGTCTCTTAAGAAAATAAAGTGAGGGGGAGGGAAAGGAGGGTCTGGCTTAGTAAAACCACCCTCGTGGATAAAATCAGTGGGAAAGGGGTGGAAGGAGATGGCTACAGCTTGTCAGACTCTACAGGTTGGATGCAACAGAACTGGAACCAAAGAGGAATTCCTCACCCACCATAAGCAGCATCAGTACTTGGGATAGAGGGACCCACAGAAGGAATCACAACAGGCATTTCAGCCTTGACTTTTTGGCCCCGATGCCCTCATTACTCCAGTCTCTGTAGCCAGAGACCGTGCAGATGTGATGCACAGAAAGTCATTGTAAAGCAGATGAGGACACATGATACCAGCTTTCTGCAGGATTTTTAGACTTTTGGGGTTCAACTCATTGTTCCCACATTTAGTTAAATCAATTTATTCCAAAACTGGACCACAAGGACTGAGGAACTTGCTCGATGACTTCAGGGCAAATCACCTATGGATTTGGTTGTAAGACTCCCTGGTGCACCTCTGAACAGGAGAAAAACGCTGTTTGTTGCTGGAGATCTGGCTGACCTCTTCAGCTAATCTTAATTTCTCACCATTTAATTATAGTTAATCGTAGTGACCAGGGACTTACAGGTATTTCATCACATTGTGAATGTAATTCCTGTTCCCATCTAATTAAATTTTTGGATGTACACCAGGCTGTGGAAAAAGAATTACTTCTAAAATGAGACCAAAATAAGCAAAAAGAAGGAACTTCTGTACAACGTACTGTTTTTCAGTAGCCCTTTTTCCATTTCCATTACTTGCTCCCTCTTCCTGCCTCTCCCCATCCACCTGACATGGCTTCTTACATACTTCTCCTGATCTGAAAGCAAAACCCAAGCCCAAAATATAAATATGTTCCAAAGGAGGACAAGGAAGGCTCACTAATATTTCTCAAGAAGCAAGCAGCTCTGCTCAGATTATGATCAGCTGATGCTGAGCCCTGGTCACAGTCCTGCGAGGAGGCCCCCACTGCCTGCATCACACCAGCAAATGGGGATGGACTCAGTCATTACAAATCCACTCCCAAAAGCTGCTTCAGAGCTCTGCTAGTGCTGAGACTGCAGAAACCTGCAGCAGCCATGAAGCAACCACCACACATCTATCAACTACTCCAGTCGCTGTTGGGTTGGGAAGGGCTTTGAAAAGGAGAGGTGGATGTTTTACCTGCTGCCATGCAGAGCACAGCTAGCTGGTGGCTTCCACCGCTAGATAGCACAAGACTGAGCTGTATGTACGATGCCATGTGTTCCTACACTGAAGATGCTGCTCCTCCCTGAAGCGTGGAAGGAGGGCGGCACACCCAAGGAAGCCTGCTCCTGCCCAGGGACAGACAAGCACCATGGGGAAGCAGCTGGCAGCAGAGGGGAAAGGCTTAGCAGCAGCAGTAGGGCACAGGGAGTTGCCCATCTGGGCAGTGCTAGGAGCTGCGCAGGGGAGGACCAGGCAGAGAAACCCTGGGCTTGGCTTTATTTTCATTTAGGGATGCCAAACAATACTGGGTCTCTCCTGTGCTGAGCACCTTATACTCATGCACAGACATTCTGTCTCTCCCTGGAGCTTCCCAGGGCACCCAGCTGCCTCCGAGAAAGCCAGGACAAGGGGCTGCCCACAGCTGCTCCCTGAACCCATGCAGCCTCAGCCGGGCATCCCCAGGGCACCTGGGTGGCAACGCAGCGCACAGGCACAATTAAGGGGACACGTGCTGCGTTAGATGTCAAAAGCTCATTTTCACACAGTATGTCCAGCTCTGAACACAATCCAAAACCATGTCCTTCGGCAGTGTGCACCAATGCAACCACACTGAAGTCAAGGTCATTCCCCAGCCTGTCACCATAGCACCTCACCCCAAACCACAGGCCGGTTCACTCTTGCACTCCGGAGTTTCAGATCAGGCTGCCGAGGCTCAGGCAGGTACAATTACTAAGCTACTGTAAGTAATACCTTTGGCTTAATTACAGACCAAACCCTTATTTGCGGGTCAGTACTCTGTCAGGATAAATAAGCATTTTCACACAGTATTACATTTCTCTATTTCTTTTGGCTGATAATATTGGATACTGCCCAAGTCTGTCCCTAATGACCACAATAATCATTCTTATCTGGACTCTAATCAGTGTCATATGTAAACTTATCACGCACACATCTTTGTAAACATGCAGTGTTTAAACAAGTGTAAGGTCATAAGGAACTCTAATATTTTGAGCAAGTTTGTGAAATGCAAACCACCCATTTTTTGAAGAATGCTTAAAATTAAAACTTCTGATTCTGGAAAACTGGATATTTGGGGGCTATTGGATTGAAATACAGCTGCATGCAAAACTGATCTTTATAGTGATGGATGGGCCCCTCTGTGCAGATAAAACCCAGATTTTAAATATTTCTTTTAATTGTTATTGTCTTTGTGCTCAAGGACTGATTGTGGGAAAAATGCCATTCTCTGACCATAAAAATAAAAAGAAAATACAATAAAGCAGTAATTGGTCAATGATGATTGAACTAACGACTTTACAGTGCCAGTCAAACACACATAATAATTGCTCTTTGGACTCTTTATGAAGGTACACCACTGTTTCATAAGACTAATCCAGCATTATAAATTCTCCATTTTATGTAAGTTTCCGCCATTATCACATAAGCCTTATGATAAATTGCATACATTATTAAAGTTTCCTAATTTAGACAACACCATGCATGATAAAAATGAAGGGTTATCACCACCAAAAGCAGGTCAGATGCAAATTGTCACCAAGATGACAATTATTTTTTTTTTTTTTTTTTTTAAATGCAATGACAGGGCTTTGGAAGTGTTGGGTGCTAGGATCTGCCTCTTCCTCCTGTGGTGGGAGGCATAAAAATCACAAGCAGCTTCAGGCAGCCGCAGAGGCGAGGGGAGGAGGGAGCTCACCTGCCTGCAGCCCCTGCCCTGCCCAGCCTCCCGCTGGCATGGAAGCTGAACTCCCAGGGTGCGGACGTGTGCGCGTCACGGCTTGGCCACCTCAACCGCTCCTGCGTGCGGTGCACCGATCTGCCCCCTTCGCTGCTGCAGCTGAGCTCTGAAACTTTGAATCCTGCAACTGCTCTCATGACAGCCGGCACTTCAGAGAGGAAAGGCGCACCACCCACGAGCCAGCAGGAGCACCTGGCAACGGCCAAGGGGTTTCGGGCATTGCCCAAGTTTTCTTGCATCCAGATGTGACATGCCGCTGTAGCTGATTACTCAGCTGTCTGACTCCTTCCACTCTGAGGAAGAGCAGAGGGTAGCTTCATGGAACACATAACAGGGAGGATTCCAGGCGTCATTACCTGCTGGTGTCACAGTTGCGCCAAATGGCGCCCGCTAAGATCAGGTCTTGCCTGAGCTGCCATTCAGGCAAGTCCCCACCCTTAAGCACTCCTGACAGAGACACGGCAGGGAGTGGAGGGAGGAGAGCACCAAATCTATCAGTGCATCTGTGCAGAGAGCCGGTGCGGCTGAGGAAAGGGAACGGACTCTCCTGAGATCCCTTTATTGCAAGAGGGGGAAGGGAGCCCCTCTTTTCCCCCTGCATCTCTGTTAAGGACTTACAGACAGGCCATAAATTCTTGGTGTTGTTAAATGAAGTTGGAAAACCTTTCCATTTTCCTTAATGCATATGTAGAGCCTAGCAGTGCTCCCAGAACTCACATTTTACTTTTTTGTTTTCTGTGTCTTAAATGTAGCCTTGGAAACATATCAGGAGAAGACCATGATTTAATTTGCAACATTAGGATAAGCTCCTCCAGCAATTCTCCATCTTGGTTGCAGCCTCGCTCCCAGTCCCAGATCTGCTCTGCAGGATGTGCTGAGGAAGCTGGCACTCCACTCCAGTGAAATCCAACAGGGTCCTTTCCCTGTGTGGTCAATTCTGAGACTTCACAGTCTCTGTCAAGCATGCTAATAAAGTTCTCAGTAGTGGGCTATGTGATTGTCTATCAAACACCACCACAAAGGAAAGCATTTGCTCTCCACAGCAGCATTTAGTCATTGCTGGCTAGCAGGGGCCATCTCCACCCTCCGAGACCAGACAGCCTTTTCAGCCCCTTCTGGAAATGACTGACCAAAGCACAAAGAGACACAGACTCTGACTCAGTGACAAAAAAAAAAAAACCTGTGTGGTGCCACAGGCTTATGTTAACATGACCCTTGGCATTCTGGTAATACCAAGAAGCAAAGTGAGCTCCCCCCCAGCACAAGCTCTGCCATGGTAGGAAGCCGTCGCATGAAGCACCAGGAGGAGGTAAAGCAGGCCTTGAACCAGGGGTGCTCAGGGACCCAGGCAGGTCCCTTGCATGCTCTAAATCATACAAAAAAAATTAATGAGAAATATCAGAGATAAAACCCTCACATGGAGGAGATATAATGTGCCTGTATGTCAGTGAAATCTCTACAGCACAAAATCACACTGGACGCATTGCATATCCACATACAAACACATAAGGGAAGAAATTAACAGAACTCCTTGGGTCACGGAGTATTGAAACTATATTTCTCCATCATATGCTGTTAACTTGCATTGGCACTACAGGACTTACAGTCCAGGTTGCAAACACATGTCCAGTGGAAGGGATGAAGATACAAACCAAAAGAACAAGGAGGAATTTGCAGTATAACAGAAGCTGAGAGAGGAATTTGCACATTAGAGCCACCACTGCATGCTAGGCAGTGCAGATCCCCCCACTGTAGGATACTGCATGGGACCATGCTTCCTCATCTGCCACAATTTATGTCAGAGAAGCCAAGGCCATGGGAAGTGAGGATCACACAGTCCTTGTGGGCTCTAGAGGGTGGGTGTCCACAACCTGCTTCTGCTTGGCACATGGAGCTGTTGCTGCATACGGTCATGCTGGCTCAGGGCAGGGGCAGGACAGCTGGCACAGGCAGGCTGCCTCCCAAAGAGCCATGCTGGGGAGACAGAGGTGAACAGCTGAAATATGGTCTTTGTAATTAAGCTTTTGTCCACTGTACATTGCCTTGAAGAATGCACTGAGATCACCAACTGAAAAATATGTCTTAGCCACAGAGCTCTGAAAGGATGACATTTTGGCTTCCTTCTGCACCAGAGACTTATGTACGTACATTATCCAAAATGAGATCCAGGTACATGTTAAAGGAAAACCACTAGATTTAGCTCAGATTGTAGAAGACAAAGCCTTCCTTGTACTGCAATAGACTTGAAGCACACCTGAATTATAACATTAGGAGTTACAGCTTTGGCTCGTGGGTCATAGCACAAAGTTCCTCGGACCTGACCTTGACCCACAGCTTCTGGAGAGGAGTGCAGCTTTGTCAGCCCTCA
>NW_010143822.1:59692-60625 GCF_000699245.1 Pterocles gutturalis | reverse complement strand
GAATTTAGAAATAGTAATTTCATCCTGAACTGCCATCAGACAACAATGCTATTTCGACACAGGGGACGTGGGCTGGGGCTGAGGCAGCACCCAGGAACGCACTGCAGCCTTTAACCACCCTGTGCCCACGGCCCCGGCGCACCACCCAGCCTCACATCTCCGGGGCGAGAGGATTGTTAGAGGCTGGCCATTGACATTTTAAATGGTGAGCACTTACTGTACTGATCAAAATTTATATTTGCTCTGTGCAGGCAGCAGTCTCAAGCATCAAAGCTTCTGTTTCAACACTGTGCCAAAACCCATAAAGTTTAAGGCTTGACCAAGCATTGATTCAGCGCTAAAGCAGGAGCCTGGACTCTCGAGACTACTGAATAGCTGGATTAAATAAACACTTTAAAAATTCCTCTAGTGCTTCTAATAAAACCTGGGACTAAAGAAACGCATAGATGAACCTTTGTTTGCTGGGTAGAGTTTTTATTTTTATATATATATAATTATATTTACAATGGGAAAAATGTTTCTAAAATAACTATAAAAATAAAGCATTCACAGTGTCATCAAGGTGCTAAATACAGGTATTTTAAGACACGGGCAAAATTAATTCTATTTGATGCTCATTAACAGGGTTCAAGGGTCCTGCCAACACTTTCTGTCTCTTTTACGGAGAATGAAGACAAGGAAAGATCAGCAGGAGGGAAAAAGCCGAGACAAAGAGGAGAATGAGAGTTAGAGTGGCACCCATAGCAGCCAGCACAACTTCAATGTTTCAAAGGTTCAAAAGGTCAAACAAAAACCAGACATATTTTTTGTGACAAATTCATCTGAGCTTTCAGTCAGGCTGGTGCAGACATTAGCTAGATGGCACAACTGCATACCTACAAGCTGTTTAACACCCCAGGCTTGAGCTGACCAGGATGCATAGGGTATTCAGCC
>NW_010143822.1:0-59661 GCF_000699245.1 Pterocles gutturalis | reverse complement strand
CTTTCCCTGTCTAAGCACAGCCCAATCAGTAGCACATCTTCAAAAGAGAAAGGCCAGAAACAGAGGTGGAAATGCTCACAACTCCATCCACGGTTTCACTGTACCATCTGTTTATCTTGAACCTGCTCTCCTGGAGTCAGATGATTCCCCGGAAATAAAAATTAGTTAATGGATAGCATTTAAAGTTCTGGAAGTGACTCTACTGGGAGTAAAGGTGTAGCAGTAAAGAAAGCGTGTGTACTTCCTGACTTACACCGAGGTTTAAAAAATTTGCGTGGGGCTAACAAAGAAAATCTCATCTAGGTACATGTGGGATTGTGCAGGCAATGGAAGAATGTGAAGACTCTTGCTAAGCCTCAGTGCTTGGACCAGGACAATACAAAGACAGTTGCCTGGAGAGCTCCTCTGAGACGGTGGCTTGGATCATGACAGGGAGGGCAGCTGTACACCGCACTGCTTGGGATCATCTGGCTGAGTGGCACAGTCTAGTCCATCTGGAAGGAATAACTAATTATACCCCACCTCTATTTATGTCTAATTTTAACAGCAAATTTCCTAGGATATAAAACATGATCTGTTAACAGTCAGACACAGCACTAATGAACGTCAATGAGTAGTGTGTTACCCCAGCACTAAATGTTTTTGAACGTTTCCATTTAGTGCTTTGGATTTAGAGAACAAATCAGATAGGCTCTTCTTCACTAGGCCATTGTACAAAGATGGATTTCAAAATATGCCTTCCTCAGGATTTTCTGATCTTTTTAAAAAAAATGGCACCATTAAACACACACAGACTGAAAAAAACCCAAAGATCCGATTAAAACAAGTTACAGCCTGGCTAGAGTGAAAACTAATTTTGAGGCTGGGCCATAGAGGCCCTCTCATGGCTCCAGCGCAGAAAGGAAGCATAATCAAAAGTGTACTAATTCACAGTTGGACAGAGCTACAAGAAAACCCTAACAAACTTTCATTGTAAATTGCTCTACCTAATAAAGTAATTGACTTGTTCTTTCTCCTTGCAACATTTATTCACTGACAAAACCCACTTGTTGTCCACTTGGTTAATACTCCCCAGAGCTTCTCTATGTTGCCCTGCCAGTGCCAACTTGGGACGAGCATCGTTTATGTTATCCGTGAGACTGTAATGAGGCTGAGAGCTGCCAGAATCTACCTAAAATGTTTCCACTCTGTCATTACTTATTTTCGTACATTCTTCCATGGTGACAAATGGATTTAAATTCTTTCCTACTATTAATCTTTTATCATTGGGTTTGACAACTTTTAGGGCTTAAACAAGCGATCAGCAAAGAAAGTCGATGGAGAGCATGCCAGAGGCAAAGGCAAGTAAGGCCACAAAGAGGAAGTATAGTTACAAAATGACGGCTACTCCTGCCCTCATTAGTAAACGGGGTTGCTTGCAGTCCAAAAATACTGCGAGTTGGGGAGATGCTGCACTGAATGTCCTGCTAAGAGGGAATTATAGTAATCAGGTCTCGTGGTCAGAAAGACTATGGCTGCTCCTAGTAGTTCACTGCAGAACACAAAAGAGCTCACCGCAGAAAAATTCACAACAGGAAAAAAAAACCAACACCCAAACTCTTTGACATCACATCAACATGTAGCAAATTTCCAGAGAAAGTGTGGGATCAAAAACCTTGCTAAGGTTGCCAGATTGATGAACTACCTCTGAGTTTCCCTTCTCGCCAGGAAAGGGAACAGTGGAAGGAGTAGCTTTCTCCTACAATACTTCTACCCCATGCAGGAGTCCCTTGGCTGAAGAGAAATGTGCTTGGACATTTCTTTCAGCTTAAGTCTTCCAGAGCACCTTTATATTATCCACAGGTAAAATAATACTGATGTAGAACAGTCAAGCCACAAAATCCATCTTCTGCTTCAAACTGACCTATCCACATAACTTCGCACACATTTTGTGTATCACCAACTTGTGAACTTCACTGCCTGTCATGCACAGCAGAAAGTCCTGACCCAGAACAATTTCCTTCATGTGTATGAGAACAGTATGGCTGTGTAGGAATATGCTGTTTTGTAAAGCTGTGTAAGAAAAGAGTTAACTATACAAACAGTGAACTTAACACTCCATGAGGAACTACTGCTGCACAGACCACAAGCCTAGCAAACACACGTAGGAGCCCAGAACAGAGAAGAAAGATCAAAATTAGCCCTCTGGGGCTTGTGGTTTGCTACTCTGCCTCTTTAAATAAGCTTAAACTTTTTAATTCACTAACAGGAGGCACCTTTTGCCAGCATTTAAGCATTTCATTCTGAGGGGTGAACTTCTCAGGCTTTGGAAGCTATAACACAAGCGTGCAGCACATCACAAAGAAAATCAGGGAGTTTGCTTCTCTGCCCCAGCCTCTCCGGCCCCATTCCCAAGCCCACAGCAGCCGTGTCCCCATGCTGGCAGAGCTGCACTGAAGTCATGCTCTATATGAGAAGGAAACAGTTGGCAAACATCTGAAAATGTTGCTCATTAACCTTTTTCTAATATGACTGTTTTTACAACTACATCTTTTCACGGCTGAGCTGCACTTTCTTTCTCTTTAACTTGAGTTTTATTACTCTGGAAATATTTGAGGGTTAATGTATTTAGTCAGTGAATCATCTCACGGCTCTGTTCCCCTGAATGGAAGACTGGTATTATTAAACCAAAGTTTCTTTTCTGGTACAAAACTGGACAATAGCGCTGTAAAATTTGGGCACTGGGTATTATCCTAGTGCTAAAGGCCCCGGCAAGCTCACAGCTCTCCCTGCACCAGGCTGCAGGCAGCACAGGCTACATCTCTGGTGGTGGGAGATGACAGCACCAGCAAGGGAAGGTCTCCGTGCTGGCCTGGCTGTCCCTTGCACCCACCTACAAAATACTCCATCTACTCCATTTACATTGGTTTACTGAAACCCTTTAACAGAGCTTCTCAGAAGTTTCATTTTTGAAATAGAAACGTCACAATACTTCTGACTTGCAAAAAAACAACAAAAAAATTACCATCAGATATGTTTGTGCAGCGAGCTCATTCTTCCTTTTTTATAAAGCCACAAGAGATATAAAATATAGAACATCCAAGGACCACATGAAAAGGATGTCTGGATCTGTTAAAACATAAAGAAGGCTCTACCAGCCAAGGGCAAAAGTTTAGCAACAATAAAAGTGTCTTTAGGGGTTTTTTTTAAATGCATAGAGAGAGGAAAAGAGTTTGTGGTCATGTTTTCCAGCTTTATGTATATTTGTCTATCATTTTAATATAAACAGGGTGTATTTATAAAGCCTAAAGAAATGGGAAACAGATTCACTGGTTTCTAAATGCCAAGAAGTCTCTTCAAGGATGATAAGCAATTAAAGAGGAAAGTCAATCAAACTTTTATGACACTTCTGACCAAGGGTTTTATTTTTATTGCACAAAGTCCAATGTGACAACAACAGATATATACAGTAGCAGCACCCACCCGTCCTTCTGTTGTGAGGGGTCTGCCAGCATTCCCAGTTAAATCCCCCTTCTGAGAGGAAAACAATGCTTGAATTCACGTACCCTTTGACAGCAGAGCTCTGAGTGCTTCTGAATATACTAATATACGTAGGAAAGCACATAGAAATGGATACATGAGTACAATTTCCATATGCATCCACAAATGCTCTCTTAGAGCAATTCTCCCCACAGCCCCTAGGGAAACATGATCTGTTTTCTACAGCAAATGCTCAGGGGAGTCCAGAAATCCTTCAGTAGCCCTAAAAAAATTAAGCAGAAATGGAATAAAGTAAGAAAGCAGACAATGCAGCTGGTGCGTTATTTTGCACCAGTCCCAAATATTCAGCTTGCACAGTGGTACAGACAATTTTATATTGACAAGGCAGAACTTCAGTTGTCAGGTTTTGACAGGTCATTTTGGTAGTGAAGAAGGTTTGGCTTTTTCCTGTGAGAGAGGGAAGGGGGAGAGAGAGGAACGAAGGTGCTAATTAAAGACATAGAACGTATTATGTGCCTGTGGAAAGAGAATTGGAAAATCTCCTTAATGGCTCTTTTGATAAAAGATATCCAAAAATGGTGACTAAAATACACAGCAGTGGAAGGATCTGTATATTTTACAGAACAGGGATGCTGCATACTCCAAAATGTATGGTTCCTATCTAAAACAAGAATTTACAGAAATTTTGAGTCCAATTCATTAAGAATGTTTTAGAAGATATGAGTCCTGCATAATTAAGCAACTGCAATTTATACATCAAGTAGCCAGAAAAGAAAAAGCAGGATAGGGCCAGGGGAAAATAAGTACTAAGTTTTTTGAGATAAAATGTCTTTTTAAAATATTATTTTCTTTATTTATTAAAAAAAAGTTCTTGTGATAACTCAACCATTGGTACTGACCTGGAGATGAGGGACAGCCCCATTGCACTACCTGTAGTTGTGACACAAACACACCCTCTCTGGATTTATGCTTTTACTTTGAGCATAGTCCTTTCACTAGAAATCAGCTCAAGCTGCAGAAGCCCAGCTATATACTCTAGCGCACAGGAACCAGTAGGAGGGGCAGGGGCAGAAAAAAGGCTTCTTACAGCTAGAATATGTTGTACTACACAAAGGAGAATGTTTCTAGTATAACAAGTAAGGGTTGATTGTCGAGATCTTCATTTTTGTGGCATTTCTCATCCTTGCCAGAAACTAGATCAGAGTAGATAGGAAAATGCTTACTGCACTGTTCTCCAGAGACCTGGCAGCTGGAACGTCCCGCATTGCAGCTCACCTTCCAGCTGACTGAGCGCCCCACTCATCCTGCCTGCTCCGACAGCACACAAGCACCACCACATCTTGCTGCTTCCTGGCTTCACAGGGAGAGTGAGGCCTGAGCTTTCTAACTGTTTTTTTGAAAAACATTTTAAACAATTCAGTTGTAAAGCACTTGTAATGGCTTTGTTCACTGTGCCGTTATTTTTTTTCCTCACATCTTTCAGCTTACTAGCTCTTGAGAGTTACCTGCCAGAATGCAAAGCTCCTTTGTTTTTTCCATCATCACTTGGGACGAGCATCCTTGAGGGACTGAAGTGTTTACATTTTGTTCAATTTTGGCACAGAAGTTCCGAGCTCTATTTTATCTGTCAGATGAAATACATCCTGGTGTAAATCCAGAGTAAATCCAAAGCAACCTTAGTAAGTCACTGAAATTACTCCAAAATTATACAGCATGTAGGATTGGACCCTGAAATTGCAACAGGCTTTCCCTCCAGACAAGCTAAGCTCCAGTCCCTTCTCAGCCCATGAGTTAGAGCAGCCACCTGTGCGCTACCCACATAAAACTAGCAACTCACAGGCAGCAGAGCACTGAGCCTCTCTGGCACAGTTTGTTAGAGATCAACAAAAAGGCAACAAACAATTATAGCCAAGGAATGTGGGGCAGGGGGTGTCTTCTGTTGTCTTGGTTTTATTGTAAGCTACAAGTGATTTTTCTTTTTTTGATGCAGGCTTACAACTCCCACTGCCTTATGATGGATGTGTTCACGTGTGTCCGAGGACTGAAGAGCCCTCAGGAACAGTCAAGTTATCAAACAGCTTATGTCTTGCAAAGCTGTTCGAGCCAGAGCACTTCTACTCCCTCTCTTGGTGCTAGGTTTGATTCAGGCAGGCAGAAAAAATTAAATATAATGTGATGTGAATAATACAGGAAGTTATCAGCAATGAACTGATAAAGCAGACTGTCTTTCCTCTTAAACACCAGGAGACTGGTCTACGTTAGTCAAGCAGAATTAATCACTCACATTGAGTAATCTGGAAAATTAGATCTGACTATGCCTGCAAGCAGCTTACAATTTGGTTTTATTCATTATTCTTGGAAATATATATGAATAATTCTTGGTCCACTAGAATTGCTGTGGGAAGCAAATTCAAAAAAAGGGAATGAGCACAGCTTTGGCCAATACAGACGATTTTTTTTGTTCAGATGCATGTAGCGGTCAGCTGACTATACTGTCAATGCTGAAGTATTTGCTCAGCTCCTCAGCAACTGCTCCATTTTCTCCACTAATATGGTAAAACGTGTAATATTTTTATATTTGGTTTGAGGTACCATGACAATATATAGTTGTTTACGATGCTTGTTTCAAGCTGCATTTAGCAACAGGAGGAAAGTGGAAGAAGGTGGAGGAAAAGTAATTTATTTTGTGGGAGCCAAACCTGGTATCATCTGACCTTCCTTAGTGCTCCCCTCCCAGAAGGGGTTTGCACAGAGCAGTGCTGAGCCCTGCTGCAGCCAGCACCAGCGGAGGGGAGGAAGAAGAGCAAGGAGCCTGACAACACTTTCAGAGCAGGAGGATCAGTATCTAAATGAATGGGTCATTCTCCGCCCAAAGCCCAGTATAGAAACAGCATTTCAGCTGACTTGATGTGAGAGACAACATCTCCAACCCTTGCTCCATCAGGCTGCCGCTGCATTCTTGCCTCTCTGCTCTGGGACGTGGGCGAGCCTCGCTCCTCCCTCACATACCGGAGGCGCACTGCTTTAATGCAGAAAATGTGACTGTGTTCAAAACCAGTCTGAAGGCAAAGTAATCAACACAGTAAGTGAGAACCCACCTCAAATCTAAATATGATTCAGATTGGGTTCCTGGCCACAGATTAAGAAGTAATGGAAGAGGAAAAGCTGCAGCCTGTACTTTTCTAAAAGTTTTTGTAAAAACCTCAATAAACACATGCCAGTGATGGGGTACACACATTTGATTCCACATCCTTGCAGAGGATGAGAAGATCTCTCAAGGTCCTTCCTGCCCTACCTTTCTAGGATTTGAAAAACCACCAACAAAAACGTTCTGGTTCTGGGTAACACAGAGCTGGTGGTGAATTGCATCATCCGACACTCTGATTTCACTAATGAAAACATTGTGACAGCAATAAATCAGAGTCAGTTAAGTTTTTCCATCAGTTTGAATGGGGAACTTCTCTTCCACCCCTCTCCCAGACTCTCTTTCTCTTAATCTCCTTTCAAAGCCAGTCTCGTTATTAGTTTCTGCAGTATCCTCCCTTTCTGCAGAAATCCCTCTCTCAGCACAACCCCCCAGTGGTGCCGTTTGCTCCTGATGCTCCCACCCAAACACTCGCACGCCAAGCCAAACAACTTCGGGCTACTATGTGCTCCTTACCCTGGGCCCTGACAGCCCCACCTCAGGAACTACTTCAAACCTTGCACAACTCTTTCTCAGGAATCACCCTTTCTGCTTCCCTCTAGCACAACTCTAGTGAAATGTCTGAAAGGTGGAAGGACGCCCTCCCAGGAGGAAGCATGCGGCCGGGCAGAGATGTGGCTCAACCATGGCAGGGTTTTCTGCTGCAATTTTTTCTAAGTGTGGTGAAAATGTTCGGTGCTGATTTCGGTCGAAGCCAGGAATTTGCAAACACAGCACTAACATACAGCTCATGTCTCAGCCTCCTGACTTTCTGCAGCAAGGATCAAGCTCACTTTGTCAAATAGTGGGCAGGCTGGGCATGGGCAGGTAGGAGCTGTCATGGAGGACAGCCCAGGGGCTGTTTGAACACAGCACCCAGCCTCTGAAAGCTGCCAATGCCTAGCAGTCACATCAAGCATTTCTCTAAGCTCAGTGTTCAATCAGGCAGCCAAGCAGCTGCCAGTGGCTCTGTAGAAGGGGAAGGTGAGCACACTGAGGTACTGCACATGGTGGGAAGAAACACAGCCACCATCTTCATATGATGTCCCCTAGCTCTTGCAACAGAAAAAAGCCCCATAGCACAAGCAGTCCATAACCAGCCTCCCAGTGCCAGTCATGATTTTATAGACATCACTTCTTCAGGACCTTTATCAGAGCATTTTATGAATTTCCCTTATTTTAACATTTATTAACAGTCAGGATCAAAGCTCTCTTCTAGACACATTTCTATCAATACGACTGAGCCATGAAGTTGTTTAAAAATTCCTCAAGTTTTACTCACAGTCATACACATGCACACAAAATGAACAAAATGAACATTTGGCAATGTTTGTACTGCCAAAATTAAAATTAGGTACCCAGTCTGCCCAGCCTCCACCTTCAGGCAACGGGGAAGGCCAGGATTCAATGGATGGAAACGCCAAGTATCTAAGCCAGGCCCTCACTCTGAATTGCCCTTTGGGGACGGTCTATGCTTTCCGTTAGCCTCATAAGAAATGTTTGAAGCCAATCACCATGAAACTCCCCAAATCCACACACATCCAAGACTTTGTCTGTAATTTCTTATTTGCATCTTTACTAAACAAATGGAAATAGAGGGGTCAATTTCTGAAACCCAACAGTGCAAAGATCACTATTCACTTCCCATCCACACATCTGCTGATAAAAGTGAAATTATTTTGGTTTTCTAACAGAATGAAAACAGAAAAATTAAACCAAAGCAGAAGCTTGCCACATAATTTTTTCCAGCAAATCAAAGCCATTTTTTTCAATTTAAAAATGTTTTTATGAAAAATCACAACCACTTTTCAGTGAAGTGGCTTTATAGCTTCTCTTCATCTAACAGAGACACACACATAGGGGCCACATTGTTTAACCAGCTGTAGCATGCCTGGATACAGTCCCACCCTGCAGAGCTCCTTGCGGAGCAGTGAACATATTTATAGCCTAGATTCCCTGAAGGGAAATCTCCACGGTGCCACTAACTGGCTTTCTGAATACACTGTTAATAAAAAGTAGAAGCACAACTTATCTCATCAACAACACATTTGTTTCTATTTGTAATAGGAACTAGAATATCCCATGAGTGTTACTCAGAGAATGAATTCCACAGCCAGAATGTGGATCTCCTCCGGGGTTTCCCCTCAGGAGGAGGAACCGACTGCCAAGTTTGTGAGGAGCAGCAATGGCCACGTTCAGCCTGGAGCTGAGCTCCTGGACACATTTCACCTCCACTCCAGGGTGAGGACTCATTATGGCACCAGTGCCCTGCACCTCGTTTCCACACAGAGAAAATCCAAGGTTGGGGCTAGAAAGTAGCCCTGCTGACCTGGAGTAGGTGCTCGGACAGACTGACGGACAGTTCTTAGGAGAGAGCTGTGACAAGTCCCACCACGATTCCCTTTGGACTGCACACTTTCATTGTTTTTTTTTCCTGGGGAATTTATCATTGGAGTAAAATCCTATCTTTGTTTCCAAGAGCAGGTGACTTGTGAGAATTCCATAGTAAGCAAAAATACATCTACTTCCACTGAGAAACAAACAGCAAGCCACAGTCTCAACAAAATCTGTAGAAAACATCATCAAATCATCACAAACTATCTGCTGGAGGACGTTTCACAGGGTAAGTGGTTACCTGCTGGAGAAACAGTGAATAGATGGTAAATAAACTCTAACACCTCAAATGCCACTACTTTCTGGGCAAAGGTGGGGGATGGATTGGAATCTCTTACTATCCTGATCCATAAAGACAGGAGCCTTTGCAAATTTTCCAGTCCCTACACTGAACTATTTCAGTACCAAACAGTCCTACTAAAACACCCACCACAAATCAGAGCTTTGCTTGACACCTTCTCTCAGCCCCCTACGGAATTAAGTGGCTGTTATCCAGGTGACCCCAGCCCCCGCAGGTACTATTTATCTAACTCTTTAAAAGATGTTATGCCTCCTTGTTGCCAAGAAGGCAGTCATTAGCATGCTGCCACAGCTCAGAGTGCTAGCCTGTGCTCATCCTTTTACAGCAAGTACAAATTCACATGGGTGAGCATCTGGACAAGTACAGATCACAAGAGCTATGGAATAAGGAGGAAAAATTTCAAAAGAAAGCAAGATACTAGCTAAACTCTTACAAGCTGTAATGCTATTGCTAAGAGACGTTAAAGATGGGTTTGAAAAGCTTACCTGTGTCTACCTCTACCTATAACCTTGTCTGAGTTAAGTAGCTGCTGATTTGGATGAAATCACTGATTATTCTATCTTCTCATGGACTGGACGACCAAACAACAAGAAAATGTTGGCCTTTCTGAGAAGGGTAGTTTCTGTTTTCACAGAAATCATATGCAAAAAGCTCTCTGGGCCACATTCTTGAAAGCTGCTTTCTGCAATCACTTACACAAGCAAAATTCTGCTTGTAAAAAGTCAATCAAAAGGTTTGCAGACCTGACTGAAGTGATTTTTTCATCTAGATGTCACTGTCAGTTCCTGCATGTATTTATTTCCTTACTTTCTGTACCATCTCAAGTAGATACCAATCTTCTTCTTCATGCAGGTTAATGACTGGACACAGGGAACAATAACGACCATACCCAGCTGAGGGTGTTCAGGTCAGTGTTGAAAATGAAGTGTACAGGGTCTACCCAATTGGTTTTATGTGCTATTTACTAATTGCAACCTGAAAACTCAAAGTCTTGTTGGATTTTGTACATTAAACGTTATTGCTTACTGCTTCCAAAATTAGATGGCTTAAAAAAAACCTCAGAAACACAGCCTCATTCCACTAGGTCATAAGAAAAACATCAACCGTACTTGAAATATTCTGAGTTCACACTACCAGTAAAGCTCTTCGCATACAGAGCCAAATCTTTTCCTCTCTGGTCCATTTCTACCTGCTCTGTATTCTTGTGCCATCTGTCCCCCTCCTCCCCAGACTTCCTGAAATGGTCCTGGAAGTCTGCTGGAGCACTCAACTTACTAAAAAACAGGCATTAGAACTGGAGAACAGTCTTCATGAAGGAAAAAACACTTCAAGGGAAAAAAATTTGTAATACCTTTAAAAAAATTACCATAGTGATGTCGCAGCGCAATGGTTTTCACCTGCTACATAGGGTAGAAAGTTACTTATGCAACACAAAATGATACCTTCCATATAACATGGTGAATAAAAATAATAATGATTTCTGAGAAATTCAAGCCACATTCATGTTTGGCAGCTTTCCTATCATGCCAAGAATTTATCCAACGCCCCTTTTATTTATGATGAAACAAAAGTGACATAATAGTGTCATGAAAGAATTCTGTAAGTGATGCTTTTTTAATTATATACACTGTTGTTCTTGAAACAACTCTACAATAATTCATGTTTATAGTCCTACAAACATGCTGCGGAAGTGGATATAAAATGCAGCTGTGACCACGTGATTTCAGTCTGATGCTAGCTCAATCTTAAGACTGGAAGAAGAAAGAGGGAACAGACACTGCAACAAGTGCTCTTTCCTCCCTCTATTTTTGCAATGTTATTGAAGTACCGGCCCACCAAAAGACAGATGTTTACAGTCAGCCAGGCTACAAAAAAAGAAAAACATCCTGGGAGCCAAATCTGAACACTAGTGGGTCTTCTGCAGATCAAGGGCAGCAGCAGAAAATGCTGGTTTCTGCTGAAAATGTGGAGCAAGAGGAGAATAGCTGTACATTATATTGCTTCCCAGCACCTCAGAACATTGCTAGCAGCTAGTGATCCTCTTACCTATAACAGAGAGATCTTCAGGTTGCTTCCAGAGACTGAGATGTCAGTAACAGCAGCTAGGTCTGGCTATGCTTTCCATCTCAAACTAATTTTCCCTAACTCCTCAAATGTTGTTAGCACAAATATTTATAGACTTCTGAACATTAATATTCTTATGCTTCACTGGAGCCAGCATAGACAAGAACATGCCCAATGATACGACAGACAGAATTTGCTGCTGTTTGGGCTCAGAAGAATGAATTTCTGTACCCCCTTCTCCAGGTCATCCTTTCCAATATAGCCATTGAGCTTTATTCACTACAAATACAATTGCCAAAGCAATGAGTTGCCAAGTCCTTTGAATTTGGGATATAAAAGCATCAACGATGTGAAAATTCAGACATGCAAGAGCTTTCAGATGCCAGCAACTCTCTACTGACCTCAGCCAATTCATGTAAGTGAATACATTGGAGCAGAGCAAATAGAGAAGACTAACATTTCTGATTTAAGCTACCAAACTACACAGTGTAGAAGCCAATGAAAGATCAGGGCTACTGTGACCTGTGTCCATATATCAATTGCAAGATAAAGATATTAAACAGATAAATGGATAGCAACATAAGCAGAACTTGATGTGTGACTTCAGAGAACGGTGATGACAGGACCACTGAGAACCGTTTGCACTTACATAGGCTTAAAAAAAAAATAAAATACAAAGGAGGTGATCTGTGAAGAAACAGGCTTCTCCAAAATGGACAAATACATATTGTGCTCTTTGCTTTTGGTGATATTTAACGTATATAGATTTTTTGTTTTCTGGTTGGTTTTTTTTCCCCCCCTGCATTCTACTTTTAACATTTATAAATTTAACACCTCAGTTCCTCTTGAAATGCAAAAAACTTCAGGGTCCAAAAGTCTCCAGAGGTACAGGCCAAATTCAGTTCTGATCAAACAGAGTTAGTCTGAGGATGAATCCTCTGTCTTGCTGAACAAAACATAGAGCCCATGAATGATGAACCTCTCTAACTCTTTCCTCTGCTTTTCTTTCAACACACAAGTTTGGTCCACTCTTCTGCTTAAGATTTCTGACTTCCAAATAAAATCATCCTTTGAGTTCAGATGATTAGGAGAGCCAAAAGGCATTGTTTTAGTTTTTGCTACATTTAAAACCAGTTTGTTTTCCTTGAACCAGTCTGTCAAAGTCTTTTTGCAGTTCAGGCGTTATGTGAGAAACAGATTTGCCATTAAAATGCACAGTCGTGCCATCTGTATAAAAATGTATAGCACAGTAATGACATAGCCTTGCAAAATCATTAATAAAAAGAAAAAAAACAAGAATGACTGACACTACTCAACTCGAGGAGGGGGGAGGATAGAGGGGAGAGACATTGACACCTCTGACTGACAAAGGGGGGAAGAGACAGCCCTGTGAAGAGAAACAGATTGATGCTTCTCCCAGAGTCTTTGTCTTCCTGACAGAGTATGGGCAGCAGCACAGGCCACCTACTTGCTGTGCTAACGCCTGCAGCACATTAGGCCAAAAGCTTTAGTGAAGTTAGCTGAGACAGATTTCCACTACATTTTCATTTATTTAGGGTATGCTTGAAAGAATTATTAAATGCCTGCTCAGAAACCCTGTTTCACCAGGAGCTGTTCCTCTGAACGCCGCATTGGTGAGGGGCCCCATGTTCACTCCCCCTGCAGCTCTCCCCAGCCCGGCTGTTACTGCCTCATGCTGACCAGTGAGCCTTCTGCTGACAACACACCTGCTTGCAGTACCACAATTCCAAACCTTTATATTGTCCAGGCCAAGTCCCAATAGTGCTGACAGCCCCCCAGCTGCACTGCTTCCTATCCAGCTTCTCCAGGGTCATCCTGCTCGCACCAGAGCTCTCTGTTCAAATACTGGTGGGAACCCAGCTCTTTTCCCTCCCAGACAGAGGTGACATTATAATGGCCATGTCCTCCAGGTTCCCCCTTACAGAGACTATACCATGAGCTGAGGGAACAAGCAGCAGCACTTGCAGGAGTAATGCAGAGTTCCTTCAGTGGCCCAGGAAAGGAGCTGTGCCTGCTGGCAGCCCTCATGTCACACCTACTAGATAGGATTTAGGTTCAGGGTTGACATGTGCTGGTCCCACCTCACTCTGACAAGCCAGCAGGATACTGTGATTCACAGGAGGAGACGTACAAGTCTTCCAAAAATATGCCCGGAAGGAAAGAACTGATGAGGGCATCTGAAAAAGATGCACATATGGGTTTTTTGATGGCTGAATAGCAACCAGTTCTCTAGACTTTCTCACAGGTCACACAGGTGAATGTTTTCCTTAAACTGAAGCCTTCTAAAAATATCATGGAAAAGATTCATTTTTGGCTATGTTGATTTTAACAAGTGTCCCTTAAGCTTTGTTTACCCGTCATCTTGTCAACGTGGCATATGCAACTCTTTGCTACCAGCTACGTGCTCCACCCTTTGCATCTGGCTGAGTGCTGAGAGCTGACGGCAACCCACAGCCCCTGAACAGTCCTGGGTTGCAGCCCAGGTCTTTTGATGAATCTAATAACATGTGCTGAAAATGCAAAAGCATCAAAACAATAAAATCCATAAGAACTTCTTTACAAGGTATTTGCTAGCATTCACCCCAGGGACTTCACTATGATTTGAGAGGAAACATTGTAATTGTGGTAGAATTACAGATTACAGTTTTACTCGGACTTCCTAAAGTTAACCTCTACCATTACAGACCTAAATTTGGAGCAGTCCATTGTGCCACTTGGAGAAAAGCCACTAGTTCAGCACTAGCAACTTCAGTTGTAGAAAAAGAACTTTTTTTTAATGATGATTTGTGTTTCATAAGCGTTGCACTATTTTTAGAAAGATGAGAAAGTAAAGTATGCCTCCTTTTAAATCTGGCTTTTACTGCACCCTCTAATTTATGGCGATATAATAAGTAATTTGAAAATAAAGATTTGAGACAACATTTTAGCATTAGTGTTTTTAAGACAAAACAAACATTCAAAATAAAACCTAAACCGCAGCAATGAAATCTATCATTAAATGCCTACTTTCTGCTAAATTTGTAGTTATGGCAGCTTAAATCTCAAACATTTCTTGTGACCTCCTGCAAAGTAAAAATAATCATATTATTCATTGTGGTTAAAGACCAATATAGGTTATTATTTCATCCTAGCCTTAAGTATTCATGGAATTATATAGCTTATCATTTAAAACTGTATTAATTACTCTTTGTTGAGTCCAAGTGACTGCTGGTTTTCAGAAAGAAATATATATCACCTCATTGTATTTGCTTTATTTGTGAAGACTAGCACTTTTTAGGTTCATTTATGCATAATACATCAGATGTGACCTGTTTAATTGACGCCAAAGCTCTTCTGAATTAGTATCTCTGTACAAGTTTATCAGACACAAAGGCTTTTGACTGTTCATGGAAAAATTCAGACATTCTTTTTCTCTTCACTGTGTAAAAGCTGCTACTGTACCGTGGTGCCAAAACTCAGTGTTAGACTGCAGTGAATAATACATGCCAAGCAGTTCAACCAAGTCCATTAACTCTCTCAGACAGCCGTTACGTCACACCAAGTAGCACCTCACATGTCCCTGTTTATCACATGGGTGTCTTTCTGAGAGAAGGAGTGTCCCCTCTACGGGAAGCAGCCCTGCATTGGGACATAGGCATATGGCAGTTTTTCCTGTCAATGCACTTACAAAACCCACTTCCTTGCCTCCATTTCTGTTTTCACCCAGCATTAATGCCACTGGGGAATTACGTGACTTGATCCTAAAAAAGCATTCTCTCACCTTGACTTTAAGGAATGGAAATGTCATACTGAAAGTTTTTGAGAAACTGCTACATATGAGTGCCAAGTGCCACACATTTTCAAGGCCAAGCACCATAGGAGATTGGCTGAACATTAGAAACCTTCTTCAGGCAGAGGGGAAATTGTAGGTAAGGAAGCCTACCGATTTTCTTTCTCATAAGGTTTCTGAAATAAGTAACATATAGAGAAGAAATAGAAGATATTTTGCATTAAAGTCTTCATATCCTTTGAGCTCCAGACTCAAAAATCTACTATTGCTCCCTTCATTCTTCAAATCAATTAGACCTGTATTATGAACCATCCAACCGCAGTACCAAATCACACCTGTAGCCCTACATGAATTGTGACTTTAACTCACATGTGCATCTCAAGGTAAAGAAGGTTTGTCCTGTTAGAAAGACAAATGACTTGATTTTGAGAAGCCAGAGACAACTGATCATGTTTTGGAGGGCAGCTAGAATCTGACCTACTAACCAGATCTCTAATTTTACAATGGGCCAACAAACCAGAAATTACTATCTAAACATTGAGGGTTTATGACCAAGTTCTACACAAGCAGAAGATCACTTTAGGGTCAAAATTAATATCTAACCATTGAAATCCTTCTCTGAATTACAAAACATTCAGGGGCTCTCACCAAACTCAGAGCTGATAAGTGCTCACTTCGTCTGTCAGTCCAGAGCATCTAGACCTAGAAATCTGGATTGAGACACTTGTCACTTGACATCTATCAGTCCGCCTCTCAAGCAGCAAGTGTGAGCTCTACAGCAGAAATTGCAAAGATTGACATTCTCTCCAGGTTTACACCCATACCAGCTTGCTGACTTCAGTGTGGCTTGGCAGGTGCAAACAAGAAGAGAGTTCAGCTCTTGCTCTTTATTCCTTGATTTCCTAAAGCTTTTAATTTTTTGTGGTTGTCTTAGACCAAGAAAAAACATGCACATTCACAGAGAAAAAAACTTTAATAATTCTTGCTCTTTTTTCAACCGTTAGGCAAATGACTTAATAAGCTGAAACTTTGTAACTAATAATTGATCTTTAGTATGGCTTTTTGTGCCTTACAACATAATATTTGTACCCACTTGTAACATTTTGTTTTATTTTAAATACCTTTCTAACTCTGATATCACTAGCACTGAGTCCAGGCAGTTTTTTCTTTGTGACGATTTTTCCGTAACATTACTTTGAATTTGTGAGGATGGCATAAAATGAGAAGTAGAAAAGGCAAAGAAAGAGAGAGAACATCCATTTCAATGGTAGCTGACAACTCCAAGCAAGATTAAACACAAACACTGTTGTCTGCTCACTTGAATATGAAATTCTCTGTTTGTGATGGTCCCTCTCTGAAGAGCTGAACCCAGGAGGCGGGCAATTTGTGAAAGAAAACAAATGGCACTTGCTGCATTTCTTCTTAGCCCTGAGACAAAGTAAATTCATTCTCAAGGGCCAATGACAGCTTCAAGTTTGTCCCCAGTGAAGCTGAGCTATTGCTCTCTGTCTCTCTGGAAGAGCTAGGTTCAGGTAAGAGTAAGTTGGATGAGGCTTTGAGCAACCTGGTCTAGTGGGGGGGTTGGAACTAAATGATCTTTAAGGGCCCTTCCAACTCAAACCATTCTACGATTCTATGAAAACTTTATGCTACACACAGACGGGTGTGACTTATGGCAGTGCTAGCCTCTTGCCAACCTGAACAAGCAGCCTTGATGGAGGGATTGAGTAGGAGAGGAAGCAGCACTGCTCATTGAGGTAGCTGCACAAAAGCTCACAGGTACCAGGCTGAAGCTAACCTAGTAGACGAGCATCTGTCCACCGCTTCTCCAGGTACATTAGCATTTATGGAACACTTAAGGTTTGGGAGCAAGGGGATAAGAGGTCTCTGTTCCTAATAGCTCTTTCCATCCCTCTTCTTGAAATCTGTAGAACACTTCATATTTATGTCTGTTTTTTCCTTTAACTAAATACAGCCCTTGGGGGAAAAAAAGCTTCTACACAAAATGGTGATGAACTTCACCAAAATGTGGGTTTCATGGGGAAAATAAATGTTTCCTTTCATAAATCAAAAATGCTATTTAAACTGTCATTGTAGTAGTACTTGTTAAACTGGGGGAAGATACAGAAAATTCTCAAACATATTGATATCATTTAAAAACAAATAGGGTGAACAGACAGGGAACTGATTCATTTTTAACTTTCATAGAAAAACAACTTCAAAAACACTGTAAATGTGCATGAAAATAGATTGTCATTTACTATCAGCTCTAGATGAAAAAAACCATACTTACTCTCTTCTGAGTCTCACATAATCTACTAATCCACAATGCATCAGACACAAAGGAACGGTAAAATACATTCATAAACACAAGTGCCAATATGTATGTGTCTGAAAAAAGCTAGTAATTTAAGACTCTTAAGTGGCACTGTTCCCCAAAGAATGTTATTAAAAACTGTTGCAAGGAAAATAATGTTAGTAAACACCTTTATGAGGAAATAATTGTATGGAAGGCACTGTCACATAACAACATGGACCTACAGCCAAGGACAATTGCACTGCAATGCTTAATCCATTTGTGAAACATGAGGTGTCAGTTTTATGTGGTTTGGCTGAGATTGGTGTGGATTTATTTTTTTAAATTATTCCTACAAGGCTAATGGATTATAATATATTTTGCCAGAGACTGCATTCCATAGCACATATTTTATAAAAAGGATGTATGATCCATTCAAGGCTTGCTTTCCCCATGAATCAATGAATCAACAAACATCTCCCTATTGTGTAAGATACTATTGTTTCATTGTATTTAAGAAAAGATTATTTGCTCAGAGCATTATGAAGTTATGGGAGGAGGAGGTGCACTAGCCAAGGAATCCTTTTGTGACGATTCATAAAAACAGACAATCAGAAGACCAAAGATTTGCCATGGCACGGACAAGTTCACAGGTCGTTGGTTCAGAGCCTGCAGTGTCCTTCAAGTCATCTCCCACATAGATTACAATGTAGAACAGGAGTATTTTCAAAGCACAGAGTAGTTTAGAGGCTAGAGGCCTTTTCTATTTCTGTGGATCAAACTCAGCCTAGGAACATAAGCTTTTGAATTAATACCATTTAATGGCTGCATCATACTGTACTTGCCTTGATTGAGTACGGAGACCCAAAGACAAGGACTGTAGCTTTTGTCCAAAATCCCTCATGCTGCGCTGTTCTCAAGCCTCAGGGCTCTCTACCATACTGATGAAGGCTGAACTGCACATCATGCCAGGCTGCCAGCCCTTCCACTACCATGGCACAGGTACTGGAAGCCCCCACGGTACTGGTTTTGCTCTCATCTGCACTGCAGGGCTGATCCCCTGAAAACCCAGCAGCCTGCAGGTGAAATAGCAAGGTCTAGGAGAAAATGCACTGTTGAGCCTTCATCCAAACCTGATCTGCACATCTCCAAACAGATCTTCCCAAGTGACTTGTTTCCACAAATGAATTTGTTATCCGCCGGGTGCGTGCATCGCCTGTGACTGTGCACCCCATTCACCCTGCAGCTGCCAGTCACATGGGGGATGGATCATGGCAACTACACAGGGAGGCACAGGAGCACATTTCCCAATTCAGCCTCGCTGCTGAAGGGGACATCCTTCACTGCCTAACCACCCACTCCTTCCCTGGCGACACATTGCTCCTCTCTCCTTCCAGTGGGCTCTGTCACCACTTGCTCCTTTAAAACGGGCAAGGGACTGCATTGGCTTAAATCACATGTGTGCAGCTAAAATATTGCAGCAGACTCATCCAGCTACATTCACTGAAAGCTTCTTAGCTCTCCCTATTTCAGCACTGGCTTATTTTAGTCTTTGGCTGTTTGCTCAAAAGGAGTAGTGGAAGGAAGAGCAGGTCGTGTGATCTCTATTCCGGTGACAGAGGATGCAGAAAACATATGTGTAAGTGAGCGGTAACAAGCACAGATTGCCTGCAAAAGGGACTATGCAATGGCAGCAGGGTGCCCAGCAATCACACTCCTCCCTATGGAAGGGCAGACTTTTCTGGGGAAAAGAAACACACAGACCTGCAAGCCTGCCCATGCACAAAGGAAACAGAGTCCTGCTGACCCCAGGGAGCCCCCCGCCAAGCTGTGGGGCACCCCCTGCCTCCATACCAGCAGTGCACTGCGTGGTTAGCAGGGCAGAGAAAAGTACCCCTTGCTGGGATAGTATTTTAAAACTGTAAATCACTTTTCTCTCTCAAAGTAATTTCAATGCTATTGTATAATACAGAGGGAGAGAAAACCTTTTTCTTTTCTCCTAAACAGGCTTTCGCACCACCTACAACCCAGGATTAAACTTCAGAGGCAGTTACACAAAGAAAAGGATTTCTATAAAGAAATCAATCAATCATTCGTCAAGTGTGGGTTCAGCACCTCTGAAAACCAGGCCATTTCTCAGGTACATGAAGATATGAGATCTTTATTTAAACTACCTTCAACCTGTTTCACTCAAGTCTCAGAAAACTGTGACTTAAATGCCTTAAAAGAGCTTGGATTTCAATACTAGCCTCTCTGGGGCTGAGACTACCACTCCTCAGCATCACCAGCTTACCTTTACTTCCAAAGTCTGTAGGAAAAGCGAAATCCCAGTGTCTGTGCACAAGCCAGCCAGCTTTTGCTGCATCAATTGCCTCAGCGACTGACAGGGTTGCTGTTACTTACAGATATCTCATGGTTCCAACACTGTAAGTTATGACTTTTGGGCATCTGAACACTCAGTAAGAGGGTCTTTGACATACTGTCGCCCTTCCTTCAGTTTCATTAGCATTCTCCTTTTTTATGTACTTGAAAGTCTTTTGTTATAAATAACTATCTATCTACAACAAAGCTGGTTCAAGTTATTTATAAACTTTTGGGACTGCACTGTTTTATAGGCATGGTCAGAGCTCCTGAACAGTCAGACCCCACTTTCATCTATATTTTGTTATTTTTTTATTGTATGTACACAAGCAGAGTAGGCAGGACCAATCCATCAACCCCTGCAGTCCACTGTGGGTAACTGAAGGTAATATCACCTTACCTGGAATAACTGCAGTACTTTCCCACAAAGACATTCAAACACTTAAGTGCTTAATGGTATACCAAGGCCAACAATCCAGGGAAATAATTTTATGGTTCAGCCCAAAGGATCAAATCAAAGCATTTCACCGATTTGAATACATGTTATTTAGAAGTCTCTGCCACACCAGATAGTCTCAAAACAGGGAGGGGGTTATAAACCAAGGGTAATACTAGTGTCATTGTAGCCACTTTCTTCTAAAGCATACCTCCAGCTCACAGTTGGTGCGGGGTCAGGCAAGGCCAGCCACCTGAGCATGGGAAGCAGCAGCATGCTGCTGTGAGTGTGGGTAAGGAGCTCTGCAGCTGCCCTCGCAGAGATTTGCCCTCGTTCACCAAACAGTGCAAAGGAACTGACAGTCAGCTGCAAATGTGGCTCTGGAAACCACCTGCAAATCCCCTCCCAGTGCAAGCACAGCCCCTTCAGCTGTCTTCATAGCTCATCTGCTCTCCCAGACAAAACCAAGCCCAAGCAGCAGCCGCTGCACATTAATCATGTCTCAATACTCCACACTAACACGTGGGAAAACCTGCACCCGCAGCAGACACTGCCCCGCCCTGGGGCTCTGTACCTGTTGCTTGACTGGGGCCATGTCCAGCAGAGACAGCCTTTCAGAAGGTGCGTAAGCTGCCTGACATCAGAGAGACTTGAGCAGATGGTGACATGCTCTGCTTCATGCCTGCACACAAGAACATTTTTATTATCAGGCACAGAGTGTTTGGAGGCTCAATATCTGCTGCTCTTTGCTTGTGGCTGCTGACAGAGGCATCACTGGAGGGCTGTGATTTACCACCTTCATATTTATTTACATTTGTGTCTCAAGAAGAGTGGCAATTTGCCAGATTTGGAAGTGCTCAATAGGATCTCATGGGCAGATTAATTAGCACAGGTCATAGCACTAGTTGCTTTCCAGGAACATTACCTTTTTTATATATTTTTTTTGTCAAGGTAAAGCAAGAAGAGGTCAATGCCACCAGCATGTTTTACATTTTACTGGTTTAAGTCTTCATGTTTCTATTTCATTTCCTCTGAGTAAATTAACTTTGCTTTTATTTCTGCCATGACAATATACTCCAAATAAAATGGAGCAGGCACAAAAACCGGAATGCAGAAAGATGAAAAATCTTATTTATCCCCTCCTTCCTTCCATACTGTCCATAATAATCCTCTTCCCCCCCCTGCCATAGTTACTGCCCCTCCAGTATGATCCTCTTGGTATCCCCCTATCTTTTCAAAAAGGTATTTTGGAGTAGGAAGCATTTTCATACATATGTATACACATCCATATAAATTTATATTTATATACACATTTATTTTTATATATGTATAAATAAGAATATACATACAGAGAGAGGGGCAGACACCATATTTGGCTAACCATTATACCGGATTGAGCAATTATAAACTCAGCTGGATTATTCTTAATTTTCACTGGCCTGACCAAAATTTTAATGCAGCCAATTATGTATAGACTGACAAACCAGAGAACATCGAGATTAATTTTTTATGGTTACAGAATCATTTGCACTCCATAACCTTGGGAGTGACACGCTGCCTGTAATCAGGGACACACATTGTTGTCATGCCACCACAGTAAACGTGAAAGGACCTTTTGCATCTGTCACACTGCAGAAGGCAGGAGCAGCATACGGAGCCAAACCTCCCCAGGACACCACAGGGACCACACCACATTTGTACAAAAGAGAAAAAAATATTTTCCTAGTTTTTCCCCTTACAAGAAGGTGTGATTTTGAACTTCAAAGAGCAAAAGGAGGCACAAACAGCATGGTGACCATGTGTAGTCACGGCACCAGACCTGAGAAGAACCCTCCCTGCCTACCACGGGGTTTGCAGAGGACAGGATTTGACCCTTGCTGTGTCCCTAGTACACAGCACTGCTGTGCACAAAACATTCATTTACAGCTTCTGAGAACTATTAGCTGCCAGCAGGCCCGAGAGACCTCCACACAACCAAGCAAGGTACTGGGAGGTGAGTGGACCCAGCAGTTTGCTATGAAGATTTTAACTTTCTCCATTCTAACTTTCTCCAAATACACTTTCTTTTCCTCTGGCACTCAGATTTATCACAGCACTAAGGGGAAAGAGAAGCTGTCTCCAACATAATTGAATACCAAGCCCATGTGTCTGCACAGGGCTTTGCAGGTAGATGCGAGCTGCATCTGCAACCCTCCAGAAGTGACCCTGCACCACAGCAAGCAGGCTGGCCATAGATTAGCTTGCAGGAGGGAAAAAACCACTTGCAGACTCTAGCCCAGCAAAGAGAGAGAGTGAACAGGACTCCACAAAGCAATAAAGCTAAGCTGTTTAAGAAGGATATAAATGGATTGAGGGGTTTTTTTTTTTTCTAAAGTATCCTGCCTCTCACACATGTATCCTGAGAAAAAGAAATAAAAAGCTTTCCACAGAAAGAATGACCATAGCTTTAGAGCCAAACCCCTATTCAATAAAACAAGCAGAGAATGCATTTTCACATTTCCCTATTTACTCTGACTCATTTTATTAAGTAAGTTGAAGACGATAATTTTTATGCACATTTATGACCATGTTTCCAATACACGTTGCACCCTATAAAACCTATCAGTGCTTCACCCCGCCCAGGGCTGCGCTCCAGTTTCTCATGCATTCTCCAATTACTGTAATGAGGCACAGCAGCACCA
Source organism: Pterocles gutturalis (assembly GCF_000699245.1). NCBI lineage: Eukaryota > Metazoa > Chordata > Aves > Pterocliformes > Pteroclidae > Pterocles > Pterocles gutturalis. The sequence goes on along the minus strand of NW_010143822.1, from coordinate 36,674 downwards.
CTGCAGGTCAGGCTACATCAATGTTTCCATTCAAACCCTTTTTTGGATGGGTGTCCTAGGACACAGCTTTGAATTTAACTGGGCTTTGTTTCACACACTGGGGGAAATTCACTTCCCTCTATATTAGTTAAGAAAAAAACAAACAAACAAACAAACCCAAAACCCAACCATATTGCCTTATTTTGATTAAATGAAGGAGAAGGAGTGGAAAGGGAGAACCCCCGCCTTTTGTTTGAAACATATTTATCTTTAATTATCTCCAGGGGTCCCTCTGCAGTGGGACAGGTGGTTACAAGATGCTAACTTTTCTCCAGCAACATCCCTCATGCATGTTCAGTTTCCCACTGCTAAAGCGGATAGCACAGTTTATTCCAGGGACACCTCCCATTTTTGCAACAGGAATTTATAACCACAAAATTTGCACCTGTAATTTTAAACCCACATTTGAATTGTGGAAAAAAGTCAAGTATCCTCTGTCTCTCATTGCCTTTGCGTGCAGCCAAGTCGCAGCAAAGGCAGCCACATCCTCATCATTTTCTCAATAGAAGGAAAGAAAATATTGCAGGTACAGTTGGCAAGATGTGCCCTGTCCCACACAAAGGAAAGCAAGTTCTCAGCTATTTTCAGTGGCAGTGAAGTTTCTCAGTCCTCTGGTTAGGAGGGAAACCTTCCAAGCTGGGATGTAAGGCCAAACGTCTGGCTTGAGCAGCTGGAATTCTCCAACGATAGTGAGGAGAAATTTAAGATGTTGCCTTTAATCAAAAGGGAGTGTGTAGGCTCCATTTTAATGATGACAGTGTGAATGTCAACACTGTTAACAGTTTCACTGCTGATGTGATTATCTGGAAAACCCAGCTAGTCCAGGGTTGTGGGTAACTTTCCCACCCCTTCACACCCACTCCATCACTTGACTCTAACTTAAAAGAACTGTTAACTTTTATATAAGCCAGATATTTCATAGGTTCAGTCCTTCCTCTGGAATGGCAGCAGCTGTTACGTATTTATTTTCAAATTAAAAAAATAGCTTAAGCAGTCACATCCATATTAAGTTTTTCTGGGCAGGGCCCATCTTTTATGTTCTGTGCTTGTACAGCATCTAATTCAATCTGGATAATAATACTAAGTAACAACTGTTTAAAAGATTGCTGTAGCATGAACAGACACAAAGGTCTATTTGAGATAAGCCTAAATACATTTCCAGTCCCAAACACTGGCCTCTTACTTCCGCATGCGCACACCCTATAGTTCCTTGTCACTATTATGGATCTGACTCCACATGTCACATTCTTATGTGAATTTGTATTTAAAGAATTAATAATTCCATTCCCAGCACAAGCCATACTACCAGAGCAGGCTCCAGCCTACTGGAGCTAAGCTGCCTATTTTGAAATTCACTCTCTCCACAAATACACACCTACATTAATATATAGCAACTCTCTAAATCAGCTGTTGGGGTTATATTGCTAAGTTACAGAGGGCAAACCCTGCATCTCACAAAGAGATCACTGTTTCAGAGTTTCAGAAGCTGAGTCTCTGTTTCTCTCACAGCTGCAGCTTGCAGAGGTGATTGTTTAGAGGAATAATGCACAAGCAGCAAATCCCCCTCCCACCTCCACTGACACCCCAAGCGTTCAATGTACTGTGCCAAACTCAGCTGCCAGGATACACTGAACTTGCACTTGAGCAGCTAATAATTTTTTGCAGCCCACATCAACTCTGACTTCTGTTTTTATGTTGATCACGATGAAATAAGGCAAATACAGCCCTTATGACTGATGTCTTGTACAGGACAAACCATTTTCCTGCTTTAGGATCTCTGGGTTTGGTTCTCATTGTTCTATGATAGCAATTCCCACTAACATTAGCGCAAATCATGCATGAAAACTGAATGATTAAACCCCAAAGGAAAAGCTACATTTTATCATACATATATATGCATGATACATATGTATGTATGATATATAAATTGAAAATTAAGAATTAAAGTACATGTCAGTAATTTACAGATAAAAACCTCACAAAGATCTTACAAAATTCAGTCCAGAAAATATTGTGGAGAACAGCAAATACAGCCACCTATTCCATCAGCTTTTCTCTACATATTTATTATAAGGAGCTCTCCAACATCTCCACCTGCTGTGGGCTGCAAACTACCCTGCAACAAACTCAAAATCGTGTAGCAAAAGGACTAAACCCCCCAACTACAACAAGCCTTAAGAGAGAAAAAGAATTAAAGACATTCTCTATGCAGGTACTAGATGAATTTAGGTCCTACGACACAGAGTACAAAAAAAGAAAATTTGACCCAGGTGAAAAATCCTGTCCTGGACGAAAACCAGCAATTATTTTAGTACTCTGAGCATGTGGGCATTAACTGATCACATGAGCATTTGGTACTGCTTGCAGGAGTTCAGACTCAGCAACTGCAGAGTTAAAATGGCAAATGAAAGTAGCCCAGGTCTCCAAAAGCTGTGGGCATATCCTGCTCCAACCCAGAACTATAAAGCTATCCAGTCCTCACGCCAGGCAATAACCATATGATGTGATCCCTCAGCAGGTGAATGTTGATTTTAAAGATCTATTAGCTCGGTGTTCATTGGGGTTTTGTTGCTTGATCCCACCCTCCCCTTCATTTTTTGCCTTGCAGCAACCAGATTTGTTTTATTTGCATGTTCCTATGTCTCAGAAAGCATTTCTGAATTCTACACAGAAAAGATAGCAAAGACTTTAAGCAGGGGGACACAGAAAACCCTCCAAGAAGACAACAAGCCACATACCTGCTCAGACCACAAATCTAAGGGTAACCCTGTGGCTGCAGGAGTCTCAGCTTATGCCCACTGAGCAAGAACATGGAGTCTTCCATGTATAACTACTCTCCAAAGCAATTATCTGAAAACCTTAGCAACTGGACAGGCTTCTCTTCATGACTATCTTGGAACAGAGAGGTTCAACCCAGACCCAAATGAGTCAAAAAGGTACCATCAGCCTAGCCAGGCTTCCAGGCGGGGCAACTGTCCCCTGTCTGTGGCTGTGGGTGAGATCTTGCTTTACCAGTGTGCCTTGGGTCACAGGCTTAGTCACCCTAGTGCACAGCACACTGTGCAGCATCTAAATGCTCTTTTGCCAGGGTGGGCTCGCCTTGTTAGCCAAGGGCAAAGGATGCACTCAAAAAGCCATGGTTTCTCTAGTAGCAGATTTACCCCTCTTCTTGTTGCTGACATGCTGCAGTACCAAGTTGCATTAGCAAAGCTGGCATTGCCTGAGTTGAGCACGCCAGCCAAAATCTCCGCATCCAGTAGCTTTAAGGCTACCCCACTTCTTCCCACAATACTTTGCCCCACCCTGTGCCACAAGGAAGCAAGTGGTATCCCTGCAAAGCTTCCAGGCACTGGCGGCTGGTGGGTCACAGAGCATTTCAAGAACAAGAGCTGGGTGAAAACCTCCTGTGAGGAGCCCTTCATAGTGGCACCATGTCCCTCTGTACCTCTGTCTCAGTGCCAGTCCTGGGCTGAGGTGTGGCACTAGCTGCTGCAGTCCCAGTACTGCAGCTCCTTTGGTTGAGAGATAAACCATTTGGAGGATACTGTTGTCCTCAACAAATCCATAGTAGGAATTAGGTAACAGTCATCAATATAACACCATCATGAGAGTTTCTTCAATACAGCCTACACTGACCATCCAACAATACAGACAGTTCAAAGTGTTTGCTCTGGTCCACTAGTGTCACCCAGAACACAGTGATGGACTGTGATTTAGCAAGGAACCTGGTTTTTACTGGTTCACTTGTAAAACTCACAAAATTAATTCTATATACTAAGAAAACCAGCACATTTAGAAGGAGCCTCTGTTTTCATAGAAAAAGCAAATGCTTATCATCTTGGTTTGATGCAGAAAAGGGCTGAGGCTGTGGCAGGATTTAAGCTTGGAGCCACCACAGGCCTGCCAGCACCTATTGCAGCAGGTACCCCATAAAGTGGGGAGTGTAATGGAGAACTGAAATAATGAAGGAAGACAAGGACAGCTTCCACTGGTGTTAGAGAGTGTCCAATATCCTTATTAAACTAATGCGATATAGGAGGTGAACTCAGGAAAACCTGCCTACCAAGCAACTCAGACAAACTCTTACCACATTCCCCATGCATGGAACATTAATTTAATAGGTAATAAACTAGAGTAAATTAAATACATAGTTTTCTTATTATCAGGTTTGCACTAAAGCATTACCCTCCGCATCATTATCAGCAGCAGGACATCTATCATTATTTAGTAGTAGCACAAACTACACCAGTGAAAAGGCAAACAAAAGCCAAAATATACACCTCTCATTTAATTGGAAGACTGCTGCTGTGGGAGGAATAGGGCGCTTGAGGTGCAGAAGTGATTAGACTCTCAATAAGGTACCAATGGAGATGGCAACAGCACTGGTAGGCAGGTGCTGCTCCCATTGCCAACGGATACTGTTTACAGGGTGGAGCTTCCTCCCATGGAATTCTGAAAAAATGTTTTTCCACTGGGAAATGGGATGAGAGTTGCTTATTTTAAATACACAACTGTTTCTGGTGACCTAGACCAGATTAAAACCAGTGTCATGGAAACAAGCTGATCTGTGCCACTTCACCAACCTCCAGAAGTGTCAATCCTGCTTTAAAAAGAAATCACAAAACAAGGAGGAATTTAAATGACATAACAGCAAGAAACAGAAAGCACAGCAATTCAGACATCAGATGGAACAGACCCATACAGACGCTCAGGCTTTTCCAAATCATTCTGCAAATAAAATTAACTTTTGTCTAGGGTACATTGAACAGCCACTTGCTGTTCTGCCCTGGTTGACTACAATGTTCAGAAAGAGATCTGGATCCTACCAGGGACTAGAGTGAGCTTCCTCCATACCTGCAATCTTCCAGAGGGTCAGGGAGAAAATACACGCACAGAGTCGCTCACAGAGGTACAGTGCATTGTAATGAAGATCAAGGACATCCTGATTATAGCAGCAAAGTGATACTGAACATCTGTTAATGCTAGAGAAGGTACTTCAAAGAATGAGGACAGCTGGACTTCACATAAAATGAAATCGCTAAGTGCTTACGCGTGAGGCTGCAATCGGGGCACACGGGCTCCCGATAGCTGGACCAGAAAAGGACTCACCCTGCTGTGGACAAGGTGACTCCACAGGGACACCAGCACAAGCCCGTCTCAGATCAGGCCTACAAATCCCTGGCTGCTCTGCTCTACCCGGGCAAGTGCTTCCTGGGGCATCAGTGTCTTCCTGGACAGTACTTAAATTTTCCCCATTGCCACTTTCTGTGGTGTAAACTTGGTCTCTTCCTCTCCTTCCTCCTCATTCATGAAAAATTGTGCAGCCTGGAGATCAGCTGAATTTCTGTATTTGACACTGCATATAGCTGGAAACCAGAATTCACACCTTCCTCTACCCCTTCCAAGCCTCAGAAAAATTTGGATTTTCTTACAGATTAAAAACTATTTTCACTTCAACTTAGCACTAATTAAATCATTCATAACTATATCGCTAAATCCTTTTCTTTCTGAGATAGGGGGAAAAAAACCCAAAAACCCTAAGGCAGACCAGACCTCAACATTTACATTTCATGAAAAATTTGATCTGATTTTGGAATTTGGCTTTGTTGTCAGTCAGAAATAAAATATAAAAATAAAATCAATTTCTGTGTCTAACACTGCTGTTGATGATGTTTTCAAAATATTTTGTCTCAAAAGTGGCAAAACAAATACCAAATTTTCAGTGTTCCCTGTAAAATAAATTTAAACTCTATGTGCTTTTATAAGCCAAACTTACTGAGGATGAACAGGTAAAGGAACGGAGCTGTGAGACGAAAGGACAATATGAAGAATTGTACAAAATATTGGAAATCAGAAAAACTACTCAGAATTAAACACCCCTGTTTACCTCTAGTTTTTCTAGAAACTTTATATCAAATATTTAATCAGGAGTGACAATTTCCCGAAGAAAAAAATGGTTTTCACAAAATCACATTTTGAGTTTTCCAAACAATTATATGAAAGCCTGTTATTTTGACACTGTCAAAACAAAATTTTTTTGTCAAGCACAAGGGGGAGGAAAAAAATCACCATTTTTTTCATCTCACAAATATCAACAATTTACCTGTTCTCATGAAATGTTTTGATTTCAATGAAACTGCACTACGGAAAAATGTAGGCCACCTCTAGTTGAAACTCTTGAGATGTGACGCTAGCCTCTACTCTCCAGCTATCCCAGTGCAGTCAGCTTCAACCCCAGCTGTCCTCCCTCAAAAACACCACAGAAGCAAGTTTAACACCATACAAATGACCTAGTTTTCCAAATTCTCTGCTGCTGCTCATACCACTGCTGTTGATGCCAGCTCCAGTGCCATTGCTCGCGCTCAAAAGAGTGCTGTTTTCTCTAAATCTTCCTGTTTTGTCTTCCTAAATATTCACGCTGGAGAAAAAAGAAAAAAAATCTAACTGATCCTTATTCCACAGAAGATAGTGTTTTCTTATTAAAACCATTTTTTTTTTACAAACTATAAGATCTTTTGTACATGGCAGCTGTCTACTCATTCAAATTAAAAAAAAATATTGACGTGGACATACAATGAGGAGAGAAGAAAAAAATATACATAACATTTACTGAAAATAAGTCATTGGTAAGAAGCACTGAGCACTTGTAAGTTTAAAGCTGGATGAAGTCAGATGCAAATAAACAAGCAAAGCTTATTCTGAAGAAGGTTGACCTCCAGCCCCCAGCGTGCTTGCTGTGGCTCCCAGTGATGCCTGGCACTCCAGCACAGCTGGCAGCTTGGGCTGGAGTGCATGGCTGAGCCATGGTGTTTGCCAGGAAGTTCCAAGGAGCTACTAGGCTGCTATGCGGAGCCCTCCCTCTCACCGATGTACAGCTACAGGGACACGCTACAAACTGCATTACAAAGCCTTTTGTCTGGATGCTCTCCTTCAGAGCAACTGTAGCTGCCTCCTCATTCAGGCTCAGGAGCTTGAAGTGATTATAACTTCCTCTGGAAACTTAACTTCCTGACTTTGATTTTTAACACGCAAATGGAACACAAATTCATATTATAAGAGTAGCAGAGATTAAATAAGGCAGAATTCATTAATGTGCCAAAAATATGTGCCAATGTGTCTCCAACTAGTTAAAAGACAAATACACAGATTGATTTTTTTTCCTCCCAGTACATCCCACATTGCCTATTTCCTAAAACCTTCTGTCAAATGCATAATCCACTGCTATGTCTTCAAAAATAGCACTTTTTATAATCATTCATCTAGATACTTGGGAGTAGATGTTGCACTGTCTGTCATGCCCATGCAAGACTGAGACACAGAAAGCACGGGCATCTCTGCTGACAGTCTGGGCAGGCACCTTGTCCTACCACACGCCGTGTGGGATGAGGCAGCAGGCAGGAAAAGCTGGCTGGGGGAACATAGCAGAAAGGGCAGCCTTGCACCAAAGGCTATGCTGGCTGCAGAGTGGGCACCCGCAGCCTCTGGTTCCCTGCTTCTTGCCAGGTGGGGAACAGACTCTCACAGGTCCTCTCAGGTCTACAGACCTAGAAGCAATTCCTTAGAAGCCCTGGAGGCTGGCAGGTCAGATACAAAGGAAATGCATCCCATGCAGAATGACTTCTTTCCCAGAGGAAAAACCAAGCAGAATCAACTTTCCTTTGTAGCTGCCAATAGAGCATACTAACTTTCCCGCAGAATATTTTAATACACTAATTCAGAAATACAATCAGCTTTTCATTACAAGACAAGGTTTCTCTGATCAATCAGTACAGTAAATACCTCCTATATAGTCAATAAAGTATCCCCATCTCTAAGGAAAAACAGCTTTCCATTCTGCACAGAAAAAAACAGAACCCACACTAGCCCATTTTACTTGTGAATTCAGCAAAACATAAACTCCCCTGTGCGAGGGTAGCCACACAAATGCAAATCTCCCAGCACTGTTTTTACAGTGTTTGGCCCAGCGTAGTCTTGTCTTCCCCTGGGGTACCACAGCTTCCCAAAGCTACCGCCGGAGGTCATTGCTCAGATCTTTGATTCATGTCGTCTCTGCTGGCACAGAAGCTGAGGGGCAATTCCCTACTCTGCTCTGTTGTGCAGCACCCTTCCTCTTTCTGGCAAGAAGACTTGACGCCAGCTCTTCAGAGCAGGCATGCTTCTGGACGGTGCATTTTTATGCAAACTAGCAAAGCTGAGTTTAACAACCGCCTACAAAGCACAGGGGCCAGAAATGCATAGAGAGAACTCAGAGCAAGGTGAGCAGGAAACTCCTCCTATTACAGTAGCTAGCAACTAGCTGTGATTTTTCTTTTCTTCTTTAGTGCTGTAAGAATTACTGTAGATTTTATACTGCTACCTCAGGGGTGCTGCTTATTGTATGTCATTTCCATTTTTACATTGAAAATGTGGATTGTAAAATTTACTACATTATATGTGGAGTTTAAACTCACAGCCATTAGACACTTACAACTGTACTAATGCCACTTTTATAGGTGTTGGCTTCAATCCTAGTTTACCATTTCATCAAAGAAATAGATACAGTTCCCAGTAGTGACCAAGATTTGTGATTTAAATAAATGGGTCTTGGGAAGTCTCCCAATGAGTTTTCTTCTCAAAAAAGAACAACAGTTAACAGAAAGAGATCTCTCCAAAAATGATTGGTAGGAACAACACTGCTAAAGCATAAATTGTAAGTTGGTGGGAAGAAGTAGAACAAAACGGCTTCCACTTGTTTTTAAGCAGAGTCAAAGAAACACTTAGCTGAAAACACAAGAAATAAGTTGAAGGCCAACAAAGAGATCATGATTTCTTGAGTTTGGCTTACTAACATTGAGACCAATTATATATCAACATTAAGGAGGTTTTGCACACCTATACTCAGAGATCAGGGCAAAACTATCATGGCCCAGGGCCAGTTACTGCTTTGGCACAAGCCAGGTTGGTTTCATCCCTTTCCGATCTGTATCAGGCTAAGCCAGCTGGGGCCTGTCTGCTTACCTCTTGGCTCCATCCTGCTCACCTGTTGTTGAAGACATGAGGGATATGAGACCCACACCAACCCCCCATCGCTGGAGCTGGCTGCAGAGATCACTGCAGGCTCCGCCTTGGGATGCAGGGCACAACCACCTACAACATCTCTTTGGGCAGCATCTTGCTGCAATAGAGGAGGTGTAAAATGAAGTTCAGAGGCAGCCATGCTACTACAGCCCAGTTATGTGTTCTGGCCCTCCCCAGGTCCACACCAAGCTTTCCCTGCAAATCTCCAAATCCTCCTCCTTGAGGCACCAACCTCCTTTCCCTTCACACAGCACTTCCTCTCCATGCCCAGTGGCCCAGCCAGTGATGGGGAAAGGGAACACCTCTCCCAGCCCACTCATATTTGGAGGAATTTCTGTTCATTTTTCTCTTCTAAGCAACCTCTCTGCCCCGCAGGCAGCCTCTACCATCAATTAGGATCGAGTGCTTGGAGGAACAGGAAGGCAATATTAATGAACTCTAGACAGCAAATCCTTGTGATCTCTAGTGATAGAGAGACGAAGAGACTTGTTTCAAGGAGAATTTCTAAAGCACAAAACAGATCATATTTGAGTCACTAAATCCATATTTTATTTTTAAACTGCGTTTATGAACCAGAACATTTAACCATAACAGATTCCATAAAATATCAAAATAGATAAATAGAATAATAATCTGTCAGATACACCCATTAAGATGAAAATGGCTCACAGCTTTAAAGGCAGGAAGGGCACAGAGGTGCCAACAGATAATTAAGCTTACTTGATCTTTAAAAGAATGACTCAGGAAGTAAGACCATGAGCATACTCTTGAAAACCATACAGACATGCTGTTAAGTGATACCATAGGACCTTGTGTGGCCCTAATATAATCAGAAAAGAGCAGAAGCTAGTGCCACTCTGGAGCACAACTGTACTTCCACTGTTAATGAACAGGTTTGAACCATGGTGCTGGCAGCACCAAACCCCCTGTCTGAGAAAAAGAGCAACAAAGCAGCTTGCAGGCTCCTGAAAGAACAGAAGCAGAAAGCAAAGGCAGAAGTGTTTGGGCAGCATCAAAACTTGAGGTGCAGCTTCAGCTCCAAATGCCACATACAATCAGGCAGCTGTGGCTGCCCGGGCAGGGTGAGCCCAGTTCAGCCGCCACTTTCCAGGCAGCCAAGTGTGGGCAGGCACACCCATTTCCTATTAGGCCTGCACCCACACCAAGTCTATTCACAATCTTCATCCATTACCGCACTGCAAACTGGATTTCAAAACCATGGACTTCTTTCCTCCCTCTGCTGTGCCCCTTTCCCAGAGCAGGGCTTACCCAATCCTTTAACTTTTATTATGTTATGTTGTTTTTGTTGTGTTCCACACCTCCCCAAAATTAAAAATAACAATCTAAGCAAAATTTATTTTAAATAGAACCTGTGGTTTATTAAACATATTTTTCTTCAAAGCGTACAGATCCCTCTGAAAGGGGACCAGGTTTAATGCCGGCAGCAGATGCTGCCTTCGGAGCAGGGGGCAGCAGAGGCTGTTGCTTGTAATTGCTGGACATGCCCCAGTAGTGCACACATCTGCCCCAGAAAGGCAATATACACTGCACTTGGAGCAGCAGCTGACCAGGGTAAGGGCTATGGGAGGCCTATCACCTGCAATTTGCCAGCAAGGAGAGCATCACCCTCCCAGGCTGACTTAGATCCATCTGAAGGCTGCCCCAGGCCTCTTTCTTTCTGTTCTTTCACTGGAAACACTGCAAAAAAATTTTTTTTTTGTTTTACTCAGTCTTTTTCCCCCTCTATTTCATCTGTTTAATGGAAAACATTGCTGTTACCTAAAATAACACCTGGTATGGTCATGTGTGCAAGTACGCACTGTAACCACATCACTTCCACATACTTGCCTGACTTTCCAGTTGGTCATTTAGACTCGGGGGTCTGAGACTGCTTCCTCCCACAGGAGGAACCCACTGGCCCTGGCAGAGGTCTGTGTGACTGCCAGGCTACTGACAAGCAGAGGCAATTACAGGATCAGCCTTCTGGGGCTGCATGCCCCTTTCCCTTGCATTCGAATGGGTGACAGGAAAAGTGGTGAACATCTCCTTTGCCTTTACTTCATCATCACAACAGAGGTCTCCATCCAGGCCCTGGCACAGCTGCCTCTTTCCCAGGAGGGTTTTGGCCAGAAGAGCACAACTTCTCAACCTGCCTGCTCTGGACTGGGTTGTGTGCAGTGTGGTGTAGTTTTTGGATTGAATCAGAATGCATCGGACCTCAGCTGGAGAGCAACAGGCTCCTGTGGGGAATACCACTACAGACTGAGCTTCTCTAGGCATCAAGCATGGCACAAGCATTTTGGCTCCCCTCTGAGCTGACCTTGAAGCATTCACCTTGCCTCTAGGCAAAAATGAAAGATAACGTGAAAGAGTGATAAAAATGAATAAGCCATTGTTTCCACTACTGCTACTTTCTCTGGAGCTGCACCAGTGCTAGAACAAAGATGAAAAACTGTCCAAGTTTTAAACAAAAGCCTGAGAGGCAAATGGGGCCATTAGTCCAGAGCAGCTGCCAGTGGAGGAAAATGCTTGGCCTGGAGCAGAGAGCTGTGACCCTGCTGTTAAGGTGAGCCCATGCAGCAGTGTGAGGCCACTGCTCCTTTGGGCAGCGGGCAGCAGGGAAGGCAGCAGCATGAGAGGAAAACACAGATGTGAAGAGGAAAGTAGAGACACCCTGTGCTGAGAGGAGAGAGACTTGAGCCTCAGAGAACAAGAGTTCTTTCTCCAAATCCTTCATCATTTTCCAGTTGAACTTGGGAATCCACTTTCAACAGCCAGCACGAGCAATCTGTTGCTCTGTTCAAAGTCTTTCCTTCCTAAGGGTAAGAGAGACGCACAGCAGAAAGGCAGGAGCTAAGCACAGGGGAACTGTCAAACACACTCATTCATAAGCCCTGTGTCTTCCACTAAATGAGCCATTAAGAGGTCAAGGCGAAGGTGCTGGAATGTGTGTTTAAAGCTAACAGCACTGCACGTGAACGCCTCTCACCCCTGCACCTCAGGCAGCCCAGAGAATTTCCCTCCAGCAACTCTCCCGCTGCACAGTTCTACTTAGCTGGCAAAGCCTGAGAAGGGGGACTCCTCCCTCCACGTGCCCACGCTAGCCCAGGGACAAGGCAGTGCTCTGTCCTGAAGGGCAGAGGAGCATGACTTGAGAACTCCACAGACTAGAAGGCAAGAGGCAGGCAGCCAGGAGAAGGTAGGATACAGTGTGTCCTTTCACTTTCATGAGCTATGAAGAGGCAGGATTTGTGCTAAACATTTCAGTAAAAAGCTACTGAATTCCAGAAACATTCCTGAGAAAAACAGGGATTTTTTTTTTTTTTAAATTTAATGCAGGCATCCTGAACACAGGAGAAATTCATCACCCAGCAGTACTGTCAGCCAGAGCAGTGAGCAAAGGTCTCAGACCTTACCAGTGGTTCATGCTCCTTCACCTGACTGTAAACAGTCTCTTTGCATTTCTTTCAAGAAAATAGTCCAGGGAGTACTCTTACTGTAAGTACTTCACTTGGCTGTGATAGTTTGTAATAAGGGCCACCACCAGAATTGCTGGGTTTTTTTCTATGTGACTCAATTTATAAGCAGAGCTGCTTCTATTTGTGAGACATCTGAAGTTTGAGTATTATACAGACATGTTTGCCAACAGTTCAAAGAAACAATCTTTGACCCATGGGATGCTGTCTGATGGTGACAACTCTTGCTATACAAAGCCTAAAAGCAGTTACATGGCACTGATGGGTTCTGCTGGCACACTTGAACAGCTGCTGTGCTAGCTGGGCTACAGAGATAGGGTTGAGTTTTGTTTTGGGGTTTTTTTTTTAGAGAGATAAATAAGATGATGAAATTGCACCAACTTTACGTGTATGACAAGTCACAAACAGGGTGGAGGATTTCTGAATTTTCACAGATTTTGAGTAGCTGTCCAAAACCTTACCAAGCTTACAAAAACCAAAATGAACCCATAAACAAAGCACAAATTGAATTCTAATTGTTGGGGTTTTTTAAATTCAATCTAAGTTCCTTCAGCAATTCATAACCTTATGGAAAGACAAATTATATGTATACATATATACACACATGTGTGTGTAGACATGTACACGCTACGACGGAGAACACCAACCTGAGTGACACACTGGAGGTCTTGTGTAATGAAACATCCTAGGAACTTCCAAAAATCATAGCTGACAACTTTCTAACTCAATAAAGATTGAATTCAGCATGGGGGAATTCTATACCAGACCTCATTTTGACAGACAGAGAAGAATGGATCACAGACCTAAAAATTAACGGTAGCTTACACACAAGCGATTGTGATTTGATTACAATTATACACAGAAAGAATAAAGAATAAAGTAAGTTATGCATGTGGTAGTTTAAAAAGACAGATTTACAAAGCTGAAAACAATTATGGACCGAATCAGTTCGGAAAAATAATTTAAATAGGAAAACATGAATGATAACTGAGGGCTACTTAAGAATCTATTACTAGATGCCCAAAAGCCACAATTGAGAAAAAAAGGCCGCATTGGTTAGGAATTCAACCTGGCTCAGGGGAAGTCAGAGCAACCAGAATAAATGAAACACACACAGAAACCTAAGTAGAAATGTATGGAGAAAAAAAAAAAAAGCAGATATTAATAAATATAAATCAAAAACTAGGAACTGTAGAAAATGGATGAATACACAAGAGAAATTATGATGAGCATGAGGAGGACAATAAAGAGTTCTAGATGTATTGCAAACAACTCATTAAACATCAATATCTAGAAACAGTAGGCAGACTTGTCAAAATTAACACAGAAAATACTTAATTGGCAAATACACATTTGAATTCTATATGGGGGAGGCAAAAATCAAGCAGCTGCTAAGGTTAAAATTTTTAGATCAAGTTAATCTCAAAAATTTTCACCCTTGAATTTTAAAAGTAAAATCAGAGCTCTCTGAATAACCAGAACTGATTTTCAGGAACTTTTTGGATATTGGGACAGAACCAGGTCAATGAAACAAAACTAATGCTGAGGCAATGCTTTGGAGAGAGAAATGGAATGGCCCAAGCAAATACTGACTTACAGAACAAAGAATGGTCCCAGGTAAAAAAAACAGAAGAGGAGATACAGGATTCAATCAATTAAAAATTAAAGGAAGGTAACATAACTGCTACTGAGCAGCGAAGGTTTATGGAAAACAGAGCTCCTCAAACTAATTTGACATCTTTGCTCTAAATAAAATTAGTGTTGCCAATAAATGTAATAGTACTGAGGTAATGAACATATATTTCTACAAAGGCAGTGGACTGCATGACATTTAGATCAAGATACACATAAAACTTAAAAAAAAGTCAGGTTGGCACATATTAATGCTTTAAGAATGGTGAGCTGACAAATCACAAAATATGGAAAGGAAGATCTCACTGACATGAGATCTCGCAGATGTGTCCCTAGCAGTGTCCCAGCTTTCAGCCCTACACTCTGCTTTTCAGTGACCTAGGAGAAAAACTATCATTAGTGATACACGAGGTTGATGACAGACAATGAAAGAGGGATAAACAAGGAAGAGAGAGTCTAACTCAGATTGCTTGGTTAACGGGGTGCAAAACCCAACAAACAAGTGAGTTGTACCTTCTGAGCATGGGGAGTGGGCTATCTTCAACTCTAAGAAAGAGTTACAGCATGCTGGTGGACAATTACCTGCATAGGAACACTCACAGTGAGGATGTAGGCAAAAGGACAAACATCCTCCTCTATTCAGAAGCAGGGGCATTGCCAGGAGGAGTAAGGATTCTGAAGTACCCACGATTTTGCACTAGCTGTAACTGCTACTGGATTGGTGTGTGCTATCTGGTGTCCCAACTGAAGGTGCTGAAGAGCTGAAACAGCTTCACAGGAAAAATAACCAAAAAGATTTGGAAAGAGTAAAATGGAAACAAAGTCCTAATCTATGCAGTTAGTTAACACTAGACAGCATGGAACTAAGCAGGGAACGGTGATGTGACTGTGTTCCTTGACAGTCTATACCTCAAAGATCAGCTTTAATTCAAACTGGAATTAATTTAGGGTAAATCACAGCAGATCATAGCAAGCATGTCTTTATACAGCAGCAAGCATACTGAGAGGTCAACTGGGATAGCTCACACGACATTATAACGTGTGTCTACAAAGCAGAGTGAAATACCCCATGCACACATGTACATATTTAGAAGCTCAAACTAACTCTAGAGCTGCTGGTTTGGGGCTGTCCCTTGTGGATGCGCTCACATGAGCACGCGTCCTTCCCACAGAGGCTGGCAGCCACACCAGCACTGGTATAAAGGAGACTGGGTGCGCTCACTCACCAGAGCACCTTGTTCTGAAGGGGCAAGGGACAGACTGTGAGGAATCACTTTTTCTGTTAGGTGCCCCGCAGGGGATTCCTGCTCTGATTGCAACTTTTTATTGCACATTATTGTACAGTAGATTACAATTCTGTTAATAACTCGGGATTTGCAGTCCCAGGTACACCTAACTGAATGAGCCAAACTCGGCTGGGGAGTGCTCCAGAGAACTTGAAGGAGTTCTACCAGACTATCACAGCTTACTTTAAAGACATTAATATCACAAAAGTATTCCTGTTAGCTTTGCAGCTAGTTTGGACTTTATTTAAAATATTAACTAGTGTCTTTACATTCAAAGTTTGACTTGGCTTTACTCAGCATCATAAACACGGGCGCTAATCTCAGGAGTCTCTCTGCCTTAGTAGCATTAACACTGTAATTGAAACGATGTTGAAACAAAGTCCTCCCACCTGTCCAAGCTGTAAGTGAGCCATTGGAGAGGGCAGCAGATAACCCCAGTGTCCTGGGCAACATCCCCTCTCAGCAAACAATCTCAAATGTCCAAGGTCATACAAGATACAGCTGAACACAGGTTGCAAGCCACCAGGTTTGCCTGCACAGCTGTTGTGTTTGCAAGTACTTAACACCTTGCTTTCTGAACAGACACAGGGTGCTTAAAAGGAACCAGCAGAAAACAAAAGATTCCCTTGCACCATGGACACTCACACAGAATATAGGCTCGATGTGAGTTGTATATTGACTACCATCTAGCTGTAATACACACAGATACACACTCTGCACCTCCTGCAGATTTTTTTTTTTATATTACACATTTTACAATTACGTTTTACTTTGAACAGACAAACTGCTGGTCCAGTTTGATTTCATGCAAAGAGGAGCAGAACTCAGCTGAGGCTGCACTCACCCTGAAAACAAGGAGAAAAAGGAAAGGCCATTCAAAATTTTCTCTTGTTCAGTGATACGCTCAGATCAGAGGCAGATTTTTACACAGATGTTTTTTTCCTCTTCTACAAGAAAATTAGATGATAGTATTTTAAGTGAAAGCCTTGCTGCATTGGAAGGCAGGTACAAGTCTAGCAATGGCAGTGTTAATACCTAAGTAGGTCAGTCTTCTGTGTGGTCCTTGAGGGTTTAATCACAGGACTAGTCCACTGATATCAATGGGAGGTACTCCTCCCCAGTCCCCACACACCACAATGACAATTCAGCTCAGCACGGTAATTAATGCTACTTCTGAGATGGCACTGAGTCAAGCGATTCTCCCTTTCCTGATGCTCAGAAAACACATTTGCGGGACGAAGCGGCAAGAGCACAGACCTAAGAAGAGCAGAGCAACCCCACCCCAACAGCATTTCTTTGTCTAATGAAATACGTGTCCGTTGATTCTCTGTGGATATATGTCTACGGAGACATGGGCAGACAGATGCCTGGTGACCTGTGCTCCAAGCTGGCCAGATACAAGCCAGCTCTGGACTGGAAGGTCAAAAGCCCTTCTAAGATAGCGTCATGGGGTGCAGGAGCACCCAGGGCTCCCAGAACAGAGCCAAATCACACACAGACAGTTCCGAGCCAGCAGCGGAGGCCAGGTTTGTGTGCACCTCTCCATGCATTCATTGAAGTTGCTCAGTATCATTTCAGCAAGATGGACTTTTCCAAAATCACATTCCTCCAACCCTCATTTATTTTCTCGCTCGAAGATACTATTTGTTAGTACAAATGACAAAGATCTTGCTGCAGGCCATAACTCACTCTCCAATCATTATTAGCTTTCAACAACTCCACATAAATGGTAAATCCCTTGAAAAAGCAGCATTTTACTTTACATGATCAGTATTTTCACTTTACCAGTATTTCATTTTATAATGTATTACTACAGAACTACACCAATGCATTCAAGAACAGCATTTGACCCATCTTAATAAAACATTGTCTAAATTAAATGTTTATTTAAAAAAACAAAAAACAAAACAAAAAAAAAACCCAAAAAAACAAACAAAAAAACCAGGCACAACATTCTTCAGTACCAAACCTTAGCATGGTTTCCTCCATTTCCTACTTCATATTAAATACATTATCTTGGATAAAACATTGGCATAATTCCAATTAAAGATAGTAATGTTTTTTCCTGAGAATGAAATAAAATCTCAAAATCAGTCTTTTAAATATTTCCTACATGGAGAGATGATGAAGTACAGAACAGCTACTGTGATTATGAAAGCCATGACTGCAAGTCCTTAGGAACATTAATTGATCCAGAAAAGGTCTTGATCCAAGAAACAGTTTTAATCACTTTGCAAAATCTCAGAGATTGAGACATGCTAGACACGCTTTATTGACCTGTAACATTGCCACCATCTTGTCAAAATATTTTCAAATTGGATCAAGCTGGAGCATGCTATTTTACAATGATACCACATATTTCTTTCCTCCAAAGGAATACAGCAAACTGTATAACAACTCTGAGACAGGCAAATATTCTGACCTTTTTTTCTTTCAGAATTCCTATCTTGGTGACCCAGCAATAAATGTATTTTTGAAATGTCAAATTTGTTTCCATGGTAACATGAAATGTCACTCCTTGAGATGATGTTCAATACAAATGTGAAAAGTTGAAGGCTATTTAACATGTTTTCAGTTGCACCTATTCAACACTGGTTGTTGTACTTTAAAACTCAATAAAGAAATTAGAATATATTTATCAAAAGTTGATCTCTGGCAAAATGACTTTTACACCTCACATTATTGCCTGCAACAACACTCACTGATGAGAAGCCCCTTTAAGTACTTATCTGCTGGTAGAGCATGGAAACATTTTCTATTGTATTGATAGTCATTGCCAAGTTCTAGTCACTTATTTCCCAAGGAAAAGAACAGGTTTAATCTACCATTTCTACCCAAATCTCTTCTGTATGAATAGACTAAGGGAGGGAGGGGAAAAAAAAATATTACCAGGGCACTGAAGTGGCAAAATGGCTTTTATGTGTCCATAAGAACAGAAGGAACATACTCATAGTGCAACCCATTCATATACATTACATATACTATACCCAGAGTGCCTATATATACACACACAGAGACATAAACCTGACTAATTTATCAAAAGTTTTCTAGCAGGTTTTGCAATTTTATATCACCTGCAACACAAAGTTCTCCCATCAGGCTCCCTGTCTGTCCTCAGTAAGGGGTGGCAAAGGGACACACAACAGCTTGCTCATGAAAGGACAATTTTGTGTCACATTCGATCCTACCCCACTGAAGAGGTAGTTGGGTCCCCTGACACAGAGGCTGACCTCTGGCCTGAGCCCACACCAAGGACAGCAAGAGCAGGTACAGCAGGAGCAGGTTTGCAGTGGGAAGGGAGGACTGTGGCCTGACAGAAGCAGAGAGCTTGTTCCCTGCCCAGGGTCTGCTATTGCCAAGGAGAAAACAAGCCCCTAGGAAGAAGAAATGCCAGCCTTTCCTGCCCTGAGCCGTGGCTCTGCACCACAGCTCTCAGGGCTGTTACAAAAGGTAAAAACAAGATAAATTGTTCCCCAAAGTTCATAAATAATATATGAACAATTAAGTCTGCTTTTATGCATGCTTCATCAAATATTAATCCATTTTTATTTTCATAAATTTTACAATTTACAAGTTGTTGTTGTCTTAATTTTATGTTAACAAGACATCTGAAGCTGACAAATTTAGTTTCAGGTAAAATATGATCAACTTTAAAAAACTGAGAAAGAAAAAAATGAGTAGGACTTCCTACCTGCAGTCTCAAATATCATGGGTTCTTGCTGTTATTTCTTAAAAAGGAAGGAAGGAAAGAGCTACTTCTCCATGTTAAAGAATAATTTGTGAATATCAGTTTTATTTCATGAGAATTATTAAGGACTAATCATGGTGTCCATCCCAACAGGCATTCAGGCCAGGTACATGGTCTTTTATTACCCTGCTGTCTGAATATATCCACTGTGTAACTAATTTAAAAAAATCTGAACAAGCAGTAGAGAAGATTATTCCAAAGAACTGGAAGACTGGGTTTTACTTGTATCCCTACAAGATCCTAACTAGCTAAGGTAGAACGTCTCAAGGGAAAATTTAAGAACAATTAGATTACATTTAGGGCTATGCGTACAGAAGCATAAATGCCAAAACATCCACATGCACAAAAGCACTACAGCAGAGGTAGCAAGAAAACACAGCTGGATCCCCAGGCCACCTAGCCTACCAAGCAAAAAGGTTACAGTATTTCGCTTTGTCTGGGCTTATTCTTATTTTCCCCCACTGGCTAAGCTTGTAATCAGGTCTTTCTGAAGAGATGCAAAGGAACCGAGAAGGAATAAGAGATGAAGCAAGTGAAGACAGCAGAAACAAGACGAATATCCTAGAAACATAAGAGGGAGAAAGGATCTGGGGGAGCTTGCCGAAGATAGCCATGAGTATTTCTGTAGTGTTTAAGAGACCCAATTTGTTTTATATGATCTGACTGTCTATTACAGTGCTACAGCTCACAGACCAGGTTTACATATACCAGAACACTTGGAGAAATGCAGTGCAAAAAAGTGTGGAAAAGGGGCACCTGCAAGAGAAGGAAAGCAAAAGACAGGAGTTACAAAATAGCTGTTCAGAAAAAAGTTCTAGACGGTCAATATGTGTGGACTCTTTATTTAAACCCTGATCTAACCGCATATGACCAATTAAAAGAACCTAAATTTCCAAAACCTTGTTATTTTGGTGTTGTTCTGTATTTTTAAAATGTTAAAGTTTCATAGATTGCAGGCTAAGTTTGCTACTGAGGAAATGGAGGAAGAAAATCCTGTGCATTAGAGTAAGATAACAGATGCCAGGCATCCCAACAGAACATATTAGGGGTCACTTTGACTGTTCTAGCATGAGTTAAAATTAATGTCCCAAGAAATTTTTCTTAGGTAACTTAGTTACATAGCTCCAAATTTTGCCTCTTGGTTCAATTTAGGTAGTTCTGCATTATGGTGTGGATGCATCAGTGACAACAGCAAGAAATCTCCAAAGGCATTAATGCAATCCCCACCACACCAGAAATACTGCTTCAGCACCATGCATCTTGATGACTGATTTCCTCTGAGCTTCACTGACCAGTGTCATTATAACAACAAAAATAGACTGTAGAAGTGTGGAAGTACGACGTAGCCAGGGGAAATAGTTCATTAAAAAGTAAAAGTGTGTGCTGTCATACGCATACTTGCACGCCCTCAAAGCAGACAGCTGTTTTAGAACAGACTAATTTTTCTGAATGCAATAAAAGGGACACAGTATATTTTACAGTGATAAAAGGCTCAGGTAGGACTGAAGCAGTCACTGGTTTCCAGGAGAGCACATCAGCAATGGCAAAGCAGCCCTCTGGAGGACCAGAGGGCTCGTGTCTACAAGGACCTAGGTTAGCAGCTTTGAGCTTGGGGGGGAATTCATGACAACTACCTGAAGTCATTGGTACCACAGGAGCCAGCCTCCCCGTGTGGTCACCAAAAGCAGGCAGCCCGGCTTCTCCAGGAGAAGCTGGTAGCAAAAAGGGAGCTCTCCACTGTGTTGGTATCTGAGCTGGAGCACTGCCTAAGTTACAGCTTAGAAATGTCTTCACACAAGTCAAACCCTTTTCCATCTTCTACGCCATGCAGTGTGGGTACCTGAAGGGAGTATGGGTTGCATCATATTTGAAAACCTCCTAAGCAAAGAGACATAACCCAAAACAAACCCTGCACTGCTCTGACGTATGTTGACTTTAACATCCCCGTAACAACTTCCACATGCTGCAGATTATGAGACAGCGCAGCCATCACTGAGAGGTATCTGTGTCCTTTTAGAGAATTATCAGGAGAAGCCACTCTGCTTTATGGACAGCCAGATTTGCATTGCCAAACTGCAGAGTTGCACATCTATTTTGTTTAGATTAATAAATTCGGTCTCAGCTTTTGTCAGTCTCAGAAGAGACCCTGAGGACCAAACAAACTGGCCGGAGGGGAGGAGTGTTTATTGTGAAAGCCTGGTAGAGCTTGCATGGCTGCTGGGAGTGGTGCATTGCCCAGGGCTGTCAGCCTGGCACCTCTAGCAATCACTGCAAGGAATTTACCATCACGTGAGGCAAACATCATTTCAGAGCTTACAGAAACCAGAAACAGTACTCCTTTATTTACTTATGTTTAGAAACCTACCCAAATTCTTCACTAACCTGTGTCTGTGCAGACAGGTTGCAGTCAGTGTTGCACAGGGTGAAAACCAGGTCCGAGTCTGGCCTAAAGCCTTCCTAGCGAGCGGGTGGCAGGTGACATCTCTACTACTCAGAGGCACTTGGCAGATGGGGCTAATTCTGCTCTCAGTAACACCGTCACTGATTTCCCTCTCACTGACCTGTGAGAAAGCTTGGTTTTCCTCATTCTCTTTTAGTTTTCTTACACTTCACTCAGAGTTTTAATTTACTTCATAAGTTTATTTTAAAGCATTGTTACTGATTTTCTTGTTTAATTTGCCCTTGTTTTTGTCTCTTGCTCAGGCCAGGACCTCAGATAAAAATCAGACTTGAGCCTTAGTGAGTAATATCCTGGTGCACTTAGTGAATAAATAAAAACAAGATCATTCAATAAATGCCACTCAATTTTTGTTAAACTCCTTACACATGTAGAAATGCCATTTAATCCTCTAGTAAGTGAAGTGACTCCAAAATAAGGATCCAAGTGTAATGAACACATTGCTTTGAAATAGAAAGAATTAAAAAAAGAGGAATTCCATTTAAAAAAAAATTATCCTAAGAGGAGAAAAACTCAAGCAAACAAGAAAGCTTAAGCCAACTATAATATGTAGAAACCTAATATCCCCAAAACAGAAAATAACTCCAAAATCCAATAATATAAAAATGCTTTATAAGGTTTTCCTTTTGAGTTGTGGTGGGCTCCAAAAGGTTCCACAATGCAGAGCCAATGAAATAACACACAGACGTGCCTTTGCTTTTTGAGTCTTTGCTCCAAGTAACAGCTTTCAGTGTAAACTTTTGTTTAGAAACAACAGATTACACGATAAGGCTCTTCCAAAAAAGGTTATGAAGACAACATTGAGCAATTGGACTCCAGCAATATTAGGAATAGCACAAAAAGAAATTGCCTTGATTCACAGCAAATGTCACTTTAATTATGATTAGGAAGGAAAAAAGTATAAAGGTAGCTCAGTACTTGAACAAGCCCTTTATGGGAGGTTATGGGACCTCTGTCTTTGGAGGTTACTTAACAAGAAGAAAACTTCCTTCAAAGATGGGCTAGGTATTCTTGGCATGGGCTCAGAGCAGGTACACTCCCATAACCTTACCTTATCCTTAAATTTGGGCAATTATCGCAGCTTTTACCTGAGAAACACTAGTGCTTTCTTGTCTTGGTGCACATGCATTCCCAAGAAATCCAGTTAGACTTATTTATCCAAGATGCAGCCTTTTCAGATACTTCTGCAGACATCTGTAGGGCCCACAGGAACAGAATTTACACACATTCTCACCCTGCTCCTCACCTGCATCCATGCTTCCACATTATCGTGTTGCTCTCCCAGTCTTTTTTGCAGGTCTAGGAGCCAAGGGCTTCACAGGTCTGTATTTACCAACTACAGCTGCCTCCAGTTTCTGGGGCTGAGGGATAGCAAAAACATCAGACTACAGTGTCCCCCCCTATGCTGCAGACACCTGGGACCCCAGACAATCTGTCACATGAGGGGTAGCCACCCATTTCACAGGGCTTCGTGCTTAAGTCTCCATGTCAGGGTATTCCTGACTTCAGAGTCTCACAGCCTTGACCCACTCCCAGCAGAGACACGTAAAGATAACTCTATAGGGCTTTGGTGCTGAAAACTAACACTTGGTGTGAGTAAGACTGAATAACCACCTACACACCAGAAGAGACAGGTCACATGGAAGAGAAAAAAAAAAGGAAGAAGAAAACAGTCATGTAACTACAATTATAAATACACATACACACAGAGTCACAGAAAGAGCTCAATTCAATTATTAATTCTATAATTTCCTAGCTTTGAAGGCCTTGATTTTTTGACCTTAACACATCCCTACCAGATTTTCAGGGTGTAAATGTCATTTGCACTCACTCATAACTTTACGATACATTCTGAATCCAACACCTACTAGCTGACTCCCTGCCAAAAGCCAATATTTTTGTATAAAATAGGATAAAAAAATTGAGCTATATAAATATATACATACACAAGCTTTTTTTTTTTTTTTAACCAGCTCAGTGTGGAAAGATGGAATTTGGCAAGAAGAGAGCCTTCAAACAAGAACAGCCTCTACGCATTTGTGGTGAAAACTGGGTTTGATTTGATCCAGTTTGAAGTGTTTTAATATCACACATTGGGCATACAGTGTTCACACTGTGCCATTTTGAAGTCATTTTCAGAGTCCAACCAAGCAAGGGCTGCTGCACAGCACATGCCTTAGCTGTGCAGTGAACACACATTTTTCTCCCCAAGAGCACTACTGAAGGCTTTCCCTCAAGTGCACACTGCAAATTGTGCAGCTGAAAACTTACTTCATGCTCTCAGCATAGGAAGAGGTTTTGGCATGTGTGTGTCCCAGAATTCAAGGAGCACAGTTGAATTGGAAGGAGAAATGATCAAAGATGTGAGAGAGACCAAGAGCTGTCAGTTAATTATTTTTTTCAATTTGGAGGAAGGTTGAGATGTGTCTTTGTCTGAAAGTTTCTCTAACTGAGGATATTAAAAGTTACTTATTTACAGCCCAGGAAGATACAGATGTTGCCTAAAGGAAGAGTCAACCCCAGGGCCACCACTTACCCATCAGGGGCGGGAGTAGATTGAACAAGTCCTACCACTGTGGGTGGCATGGGCCACACAGGAGTGGCTGCCCCAGACGCAAGGGGCTCTGCCCCACACCAGTGCCCCTTCCTTAGCCCTGAAGAAGGGAGGTGGGCAACTCCCTGGGTGCATCTTCCATCAGGCCTGGTCCATCTCCTGTGGGAAGCAGCACCCTCCCTTCCCATGTACCTCTTACTCATGGTACCTCTATGCCCAATATCAGAGTTCACAATCCAGCTCTGAGCCTAAACACCACAACGTTTAACACTTGAAGGATTTATTCCTGCTTGTTAACACAGAGCTTAAAACTTTAATCAGAAGTAGTGGGGGGGTCCTGCACGACATCCTTGTCTCTAAATTGGACATGGATTTGACAGAAGCATCACTCAGTGGATAAGGAATTGTCTGGATGGTCACACTCAAAGAGTCGCAGTCAATGGTTCAATGCCCAAATAGAGATCAGTGATGAGTGGCATTCCTCAGGGGTCAGTACTGGGACCAGTGGTGTTTAACATCTTTGTCAGAGACACAGACAGTGGCATTGAGTGCACCCTCAGCAAGTTTACTGATAACACCAAGATGGGTGGCTTGGTCAACATGCTGGAGGGAAGGGATGGCACCCAGGGGGACCTTGACAGGCTTGAGAGGTGGGCCAATGCAAACCTCATGAAGTTCAACAAGGCCAAGTGCAAGGTCCTGCACATAGGTTGGGGCACAAATACAGGCTTGGAGGAGAATGGCTTGAGAGCAGCCCTGAGGAAAAGGACTTGGGGATGTTGGTTGATAAGAAGCTTAACATGAGCCGGAAATGTGCCTTGCAGCCCAGAAAGCCAACCGTGTCCCGGGCTGCATCAAAAGAAATATGGCCAGCAGGTCAAGGGAGGTGATTCTCCCCCTCTACTCTGCTCTCGTGAGACCCCACTTGGAGTATTGTATTTAGCTCTGGAGTTCTCAGCACAGGAAAGACATGGACCTGTTGAAGTGAGTACACAGGAGGGCCACAAAGATGGTCAGCGGGCTGGACCACTTCCCCTATGAGGACAGGCTGAGAGAGCTGGGGTTGTTCAGCCTGGAGAAGAGAAGGCTCCAGGGGGACCTTAGAGCAGCCTTCCAGTACTTAAAGGGGGCTACAGGAGAGATGGGGAGGGACTCTTCGTTAGAGAGTGCAGTAATAGGATGAAGGGTAATAGTTTTAAGCTGAAAGAGGGTAGATTTAGATTAAATATTAGGAAGAAATATTTTCCTATGAGGGTAGTGAGGCACTGGCACAGGTTGCTCAGAGAAGCTGTGGATGCCCCGTCCCTGGAGGTGTTCAAGGCCAGGCTGGATGAGGCTTTGCACAACCTGGTCTGGTGGAGGGTGTCCCTGCCCATAGCAGGGGGGTTGGAACTCGATGGTCCAGCCCAAACTATTCTATGATTCTACGAACACCAGAACAACAAGCTTGGAGGATCTGAGTGTTTATTTCCTGATCATCACGTCCAGGCTCAAGGCCCTTTCTACAAGCAAGGCTAAACATGAAAAATCCTCTGTACCAACCAGTCACTCCAGAAAAGCTCCCACAGTCCTTCCTTGGACTGCGCCACCAACTCCAACTGTGCTGCCAAGCAGGGCGCCCACAGAGCCTCTGGTTCACCACATCCTGCTCTCTGCAGTGTGTTCACAGCTGAATCCATGCTGCAAGTCCCAGTGGAGGAAAAAAGCCCAGAGGCGACATCTCTGAACTTCCAGGGGCTACATGTCTTGGCTTTCAAAGAAATGGTCCCTCTCTCTTTCCAGAAGAAATGCTTCCCAACATGTTAAGCTTTTCTGTGTTATTTTTTTCCCCCCTGTAGTTAATGAATTTCTATTGTTTTATTGTCAATTATTTATTCATTAAAACAAGACTTGCAGGAAACCCAACAAGCTTACAGAGGCTGGCACACAGCACGGTGGTATGAGAAGCGTGACTACAACAGGACAGTGGCCACACTCTTGTCTCCAGCAGGAGCATGGGGGTCCCCGGCAAGGAGAGCACCTCTCGGCAGGACCAGGGCTGGGACAGACCAACAGGCTGCTCCACAGCAGCTAGTGACCGTAGGGCTGTCAGCACCATCAGATGGGAACAAGGGCAAACCCAAAGAGTGGGAAGCACAAATGAAAGACCTTCATTATCAAGAAATTCAGTTCCTCCTCCCTAAAACAGGAATGGATAGTAGCAACCACATAATCTTTTATTCCATTTATGTTGTGTTAGCTCTATTAAGCACCAATTAATAAATCCCCTGGAGAGAGTTATGAATTAGTCCTGCTCCTGCAGGAGTCTGAGGTAAAGGCAAAGCAGCTATCCTATCCCCCTTGGAAAGGGAGTGGGGGCTCACAATAGGCCCAGCGCGGCACACCGGGGCAAGCAGCCTTCAAGAGTTTGGCTTGTACAGGAACAAGATGGAAGATGGGAGAAAAGAAGTGTTATTAATCCCTTCTGCAAAAGTAAGCCACAGAAATTTGCTGTCTCTTCAAAGTCAGTCTGCTGCACAGCTGGGAACTGATCTCTTATCTCAAGTGCCAGTCTAGTGCCTAAACCACAAAAGCGCTCTTTCCTCCACTCCTTCGACATGCAAATGGATTATAATTGTATAGGCATGCTTACCATAAACAACTAGCAGAACTTGGCATCATGCTAATGGGATTTTTATTAGCCAAATATTTCTTTGGTAACCAGGTCAAACAATCACGTTCTCTTTTGTTTCCTGTTATGAAATGAAACTGAAAAAATATGCCACTTAAAAAAATAAAATAAGAAGAAGCCCAACCAGTCCTTTTTTTCATAAAGAAAACAATATGCTTAATGCAGAATAAACCACATTTTATGAAAAGAGGTCATCTTTGGGGGGAGGGAGAGAAACAATTGAAAAGAAAAAAATGTAGCACAAGAGGGAATTATGAATCTTTTTTTTCTTATGGAAAGTATTTACATGTTTATTTTAAGCCTAACATAAATGTAAATATTTTAAACAAACAAAAACACACCAGGGGTAACAATAGAGTATTGTTTTTTTTATGTT
The DNA here is from genome assembly GCF_000699245.1 of Pterocles gutturalis. Taxonomy (NCBI): domain Eukaryota; kingdom Metazoa; phylum Chordata; class Aves; order Pterocliformes; family Pteroclidae; genus Pterocles; species Pterocles gutturalis. The sequence continues at coordinate 9,377 of NW_010143822.1, read as the reverse complement.
GAATAAAAAGTGCCAGGACAGTGCATGTATATTTTTAAACATGCTGCTTCAAAAAGCAGGATGCAAGGGATGTTGCATCTTTAATTTTTCTGTTAATTATGGATTGAGCATTGTTGTGAGTCTTGTCCTCAAAACCCAGCTCAGAAAATAAGAGCAGATGCTCATACCCAGGTTTGGCTCATGTGGGAATTGAACAGAACATATTGGTTTATAATTAATGTAATTTGTTGGATTATCTTTTGTGAAGGAGCTAAGGTAAACAACCTTGCAGCATTGTAGTAAAATTCTTCTGCGCTCAGAGCCTCTGTACATGATGGAGGATAACAAAAAACCCACCCTTCCTCCTGGATTGTGGGGAAGATTTGGAAATGTCTGTCACATTCAAACATATTTTAATTAACTCAAAGGAAAGAATTAGGCTACAGGTCCTAAAGCAAATTACAAATAGTGTTTAAAATCAGAGCTAATGATTCCCCAATTGACTATTCTGATTAACAGAATTCTCTTTTCTAGTTTGCTGTAATTTTGTTATGGGGCAAAGATGGAGGAGGAACATGCTTTTCTGTGCTGAAAACAGTAGCTGTTCTTCAGACCAAATTTACTGATCCTAAAGGCTCCTCCCCCTGGCTGGCATTTCCATCTGGCCACACAGTACTTGAGCAAGCATGGCACTAAGTGGCAACTTATTAAAAAAAACCCCACCAAACCACCATGATTATATAATGCGACGCTTTCCAAAAGACTTTTTCTCCAAGAACGCTCTGGGTCTTGGTAAGCATTAATGAGCAACACTTTAGTCTCCAGAAAAAAAGAGGGAGGGGGATGGAAATCAAGCACAAATCTTAGCTGAGGAAATATGGGCCAAAAGCTTGGTTGTGTGTCCCAGGACAATAAAACACCCTGACTCCAAACTGCCACAGTAAACCTTAGCTCTATTTCTCCACATTTCACTGAAAGAAAAAAAAAACAAAAAAACAAAAAAAAAAAAACCAAACACAAACCTGAAAGCAGCAGCTTAAGGAGTCTGTTCAGGCTTGCTGTCTCTTCAGGCCCACGCAGAATCATACTGTTAACTTTTTAATCCTTTGTGCATTTAACTCCTCCTCCCTTCAAAGCACACATGAGTTCACCTTGCTGTTCCAGGGATACCAGTGTGTGTCCCCTCTTTGGCCCTGCTGACAGGTACCAAGCAGGGGCTTCTGACCGTGCTGGAGAGCTAGCCACAATGACAACAGGAAGCTGGCCAAGCCCACATGCCGTGCACCCTTTGCCTTAAAGAGCTTCTTTCAACAGCAAGCATCTGTCTTCTTAGGCCTCACAGCTTATATAGGTAACAAGATACCTTGGGATCATGTCTTCTGGAAGAAGACAGAACAAGGAAGAACAGGAGACCAAAGAGCTTGTCTCAGGCCATTGCTGCCTTTACCACTAATCAGGAGCTGGAGAGACAAGCCACCAGCACACAGCAGGCAGAGGCTGAGAAGCGCATCGTCTCAGTGCTGCCTTGGGACCTCTAGTTTGCATCAGGGCAAGCCATGGCAAGGACCTCAAGCACCCTCAGCTGTCTGAAAACACAGCATCCTCCCTGGGGCATCTGCCAGCAACCCACAGACAGATGCATACTGCCTTTGGCTGCAGTTAGTGTGCTGGCATCACACAAGAACTTCACCTTACAGAAGCCATAGCCCACATCTCGGCTGACAGATGGGCAGGGAAGCAGTTTTAAACAAAAGCAGGGATACCAAATATTTGGTCTACTTTTAAAGACAAAGAAAAATAAAAGTAGACATTGGGTGGATGTTGTTTCCTTGATCAGGACCACCAGGAGTTAGGGCTGCTGATGTTCATTAACAGGGTCATCCTCTTCCCATGAAAAAAAAAAAAAAAAGTCTTTAAAACCAGGCATTTCTTCTTGCATCAGCCTAATTTGCTCTCAGGTTCTGTCAAGACTTAGAGAGGCTTTCACAGATGAGCTGCAAATTGGTACTGACCATCCTGGAGATAGCCTGCCCTTTTTCTAATTCTGCCCTCCCAGAGAAATGGCACCCCAGAACGCACATTCACACACCAGGCATGCAATACATGAAACAGTTTACCCGCCAAAGGTTTTGACTCTTAAAATAAGAAGTCAGCTGCTGTCCAAACTGCACATACAGAATATTTTTGGAGACCAGTCTTCCCTGGATATGTAACACTTCTGCAGTTTTCTGAGAGAAGCAGTAGCAGAGAGCTTGGGACCCTCGTACACCAAGTTTAAAGTCATAAATGAAGTAGATTTCCATCTCAGAAATGTACATTGCTAATGAGCTACAGGCACAGCTGATACAGTAATAGTTCCATCCCGTATTCACAAGAACAATGCTCACTCATGGGGAATGACAGTCTTATCAGATTGGTAACTTTATCTCAAATATCATGTTCAAATTTTCATATCCTTATAAATTAAGAAATACTAGAATGAAGTGACCAGATGTTCAGCTCTCCTCCACAGCAAATTCATTACCGGGCACACATTTAAGATGCAAGTCTGCTAGGACTCTTCTCAGCAGAGGTTCACTCCTCTTAGTGTCATCTCGTTTTGCTAGCATGATGTCTTCAGCACCTCAGCCCAGAGGAAACATCAACCTCCACCATTACCACATCCCAGTACTACTAATACACTGCATTGTTTGCAGTGGGCTCAGGAAAGGAAAAACACTGTTTCTCCTTTCAAGCCAGAACCAGAGGAAGAGAGAGCAGGGGGAGAACATAAAGGATAGGCTGGAGAAACCTCCTGTTTCATGTGGAAGTCACTGGTTTATTCACAGTCTCCCTGTCTTCTGCACTGCTGCATAGCACCTCATTCAAAGGGCCAAAAGCTCTTACAAGTTCTTTTTTCATTTAATACAAGTTTTTGTTCCATGTAGGCCTAGTGCCTCATCTCCTCAGGGATTGCCAGCCCTAGGTTTTGGGCCTTGAATCTCTACCTTTACAATGCTAACAATTACATCCCTGCCTTTCAGCACTGTTAAGAATGTAAATTCATAGCGTGATAGGTTGAAGTGCTCTGATACTAATAGCAGTGAAATGTCTGTATATAGACACAGGCATTCCCTTTGACAGCTTACTGTTGTTTCTGAAAGATACCGAATGTAACTCTAATATTATTATAATTAATCAGAAATTTAAGAGTAAACATGTTGGTCCATGTAACTGAGAAATACTGAGGACTGGCCTATAGAGCATCTTAAATCACTTATTACTCTTTTCCTGCGCTGTGCTAATGCAAACAGCACATTTTCTTTTCAAATTTTGCAAAAGAAAAAAATATAAACCAAACAGGCTGTTCTCTGGCTGAGACCTTGGATTCTTTGGCACCTAATATAACAACAAAAAAAAGTTAATTTCACATCATACTGGCAATAGCTTATATGAAAAATGCATTCTTGCTGCTTTGACGTTACTGTACATCTTTTTGCTCTACATAAATACTCAACAGTGGAGCTTTTTTTTAACTAGCTAGTATTCCCTCCATCAATTCAACAGGATATATGAGACTAACATTTTCCTGCTTGTTCACGTATCCATGAAAACTGTCCCTCTTTCTAGGTTTAGTTTTGTTGCTGTAAGTAAACAGGCACAGCACAATCCCAGTGGACACCCCAAGTGTGACCCTGGGCTTCTCCCCAGTGCTTGTCCTGGGAGTGGATTCTGTTGTCCAGAAGCCTTACAGCTAGGGACAGACCTTCAGCTGGAGGTCCACAGACAATTCACCTGTAACAAAAGCCTGCCCCTTCTTGTCTTAGCACAACTAAGTAAGAGATAGCAAAACTCCACAGAAGACCAAAGAAAGAAGAGCTCCTGTCGGTAAGTGGTAAGAAAGGGTGAGTCAGAGTCCCTTCAAGGTACAGAAACCCAGGGCAGCTGCTCTGCTCTTTGTCCTACTGCTCACCAGCCTTCACCATTCACAAGAGACATGAATGAGACAAATAAATGCATTTTGTCAACCATGCCACAGGCCTCAAAGCTGGGCTATTCTCTGTATTTTCCAGGACTCTGTCCTGTCGCAGCTGAGGAGTTTCAGGTGTCTGTACATCCAGAGAAGGTGTAAGGCAGCAACTCTTCCAGGCCATCCCCAGAACCATCTCTTCCCCACACTCATTACTTTCTTCTCAAAAGCTGTTAACACAGATCTGGACCCAGTTTGGAGTGGCTCTCTTCCCTCCTTTGGTAGACAAGTCTGTTTGACCACCTTTGATGTAGAAAATTGGCATTGTTGCAAAAATTTGCAATGCCAAAATACAAAAGGAACCAGGCATGGATTTCTAGTACAGATGCTCTCTATGAAGCCAATACAAGGTTTTACTCTCTCAGCAGATACCAAAAGCATTAATTGCTCACACCGTTTACTATTGTTTTTTGTATTTGATCCACTGTTGGTTTGCCTTTTCTCCCAGGAGTGGGTGGATAGACTTTTCATTACAACACTAATAAGAGAACTTCATATTTACTGAAAATGTAATTATATAATTTTTAAGTATTGTTTATTTGCTGCCTCCATACATTCCACAACAGGACTAGAATTTGGGAAAGCAAAACACATTTATGTGAAAGGGTCATGTCCTCAAAAGAAAGGAAAAAAAGAATAGAGAGAAACCAGCTTTTAACCCCTCTATCTTGGATCCTACTGCTATTGTGTTAGTAAATAAAGCAGTGGGAGAGAGTGGGGTTGAACCATAGGAATAATTTACTCAGCTGAACTAAAATGATGAAAGCATCTGGCCAGGCCAAATGGGTTTGTGGTTTTTCACCATAAGGGTTGCCATTGCCACTTCAGGAGGGTACTGAGTTTTTACTGGAAATTTAACATTTGTTGACCAGAATGTTTTTAGTGGTCTTCAAAACCGAAAAATTGCAATACAGAAGTTTTGCACCTTGATGTGGCAAATTAGCTAAGAAAATTTAGACTTGAGGAGAAAGCAGTATTAAAAAAAAATATCACAATGACCAGAGTCATTGCAGTTTTTCCTCATAATCACAAAGTCACACAAATTAGCTGTAGACATCCATTAGCATAAGAGCAATTGTCCCCATTTGGAAAAGCATGTGTGTCTGAGGCCAGGCAAGAGATGCTGTTTGACTTGCAACTGGCATGCTTGAGCAAGGAAGCTTGCAAGTTGTGTATATCATCACACAGCAAAGGCAGCCATCTCAAAGCCCTGTCCTCAACCCAGAAGTCTAATTCAGTGGTCTCCTAAGCTGTGCATGCTGGGAAAAAGCAAACACTATTGTCCTCAAGCTTTTTTTAAGATTAGATCTGACCTTGAGAATAACGAAAATTCAAGAAATATCATCATTCTAATTTTACAGAAAGGAAAAGATGACATTTGAAAGTCAAAAATGTCTTCTTTTAGAAATAAGTTTCTTTGAATCCAGCCTCTTCTCCCACTGAGCATCTGCATTACAGGCACTTTAGAGTGGCACTGTATTGGGCAGTACTATCTGGGAGAACGTCATTCACGAAAAAAAACTGGCCCAGGTTTGGTACCCCAGCACAGACGTGTTCTGAACATGTATGTTTCTCCTTCATGAGAGCCCAGGTTGGGAACAGATTATGGTTCTCTCTGGTTTGGAGTATAAGGCAAGCGGGGGAAATCTTGCAGATTAGAATGCCTGAGCCATTTGATACCCTGAAGATTAAAACCACTGCTTTGAATCCAACACAATGGTTAATAGACAGGCTACGCTTCCTGCAGTAGCCTGACTTCCTGGGTTAAATTGCAGCTCTTGTCAAATGCATGGCAATAACCTGGTGTCCATAGAAAAAGTAAAGGTGATAGAACTGCAGTTTAGACATTCAGGAGAATTCAGGCTGTCTAGAAGATACAGGACGCCTTCACAGCTTTCAGAGCACCTAATGTACTTATTTTTGCAGACAGCTGGGACCTTCAGGAGGAAGCAAAATTCAGAACCAGCAGACCAAGGAACCATACCTCCTCTATATGTATGGCAGGCTGCATATAGGATAAGGTGAAGCAGTCTCGATGATCTGCAGCACATTGCTAAGAGTTTTGACCTTGCGGTGCATTTAAAAGAAAGGAAAGATCAGACACTGGGAGAATTTAAAGCTAAAAAACAGATTTATTCAGTACTTTCTCATCCTCCCTGATTATCCCGTGAGATCATCATATAAAACAACTTTCCAGAACATTCCAAGTAAGAGCAAAAGCCCAGCTTGACATAGACAGAATCAAAGGAGAATAAGGGGACGGACCTGCCTGCAGAGAAACAGCTACTGAGAAAGCTGAAGAGACTATTCTACAACAGGAAGTAATAGCCATATACAGAATAGCCATAATAAATGTACTTCAAAATAGGCTTCATCATGATCTACTTTGCATACACACATCCCAAAGACCAGCTTTATGCATTCTGTCACTCTGCACATAGGAGAAAAACACTTTCAAATTCAAAGAAGACATGTTCTCCGCTCCTGCTGTTAAGCAGCAAATTGCACACAATTATATATTTTCTTAAGGTGCCTTGCATTATTAAAACCTCTTTAAAGGAAACAAAACTGAACATAGTATAAGTACATGAGTGCACAACCAAGCTACATACCAGAACAGAAATGGACCATGATTCTGCTCTTTTGCTCATCCCACATTAACCAGCACTAGAGATACAGGAACAACAGCAAAGCATCTGCAGACGCTTTTGTCACTGTCTGTCAGCTGTATTTCCCCAATGAATAAACAGAACCACAGAAATCAAACCTTACAACACTTATTCACCAAAACATAATTTCCAATAACCTTCTAGATGAAGCATTCATCATTACCTTGAGGTTTTGCTGTAAAAAAGCAGCCAAGACAAGAAGATACGTGATGTGTTCAGCTAGTGTAAGAGAAAGCAGTTCCACCCACTAAAGACTGGGCCACCTGGTTCCTTAAAACAGACCACAAAAAAATTACTTAGTACAATCAATTACTCACATCTAACAGGGCAGATTAATATCACTGCTTGATTATAACCCCAAGAGTTTGTTGCTGAAACTTTGACTGTCAGGGAATGGAGGAACGTAATAGACTTTTGGCATTGTTTTAACAGTAAGGTTCCTGAAGGAGAATAGTGTGATATGTACTCATCACACTATAGAGAGCCTGGAACATGCCCAAGTCTATTTTAGGCCCTCAGGGTACATCTCTGAGGAAACAGGAAACTTTAATACCAAAGCTAAACCTAGACTACAGTTCTCAAAGAATTTTCCTCCCCCTCCTTCTACCTCTTTTCCGAGTTTTCTCCCTGAACTTCAGATTCCCAATGCATCTTTACGCTTACTGCACTTTTCTCTCATGGTGTACCCTCAACACCCTGAATATCCCTGCTACCACCTCCCACAGGAGCCCTGGTCTTGGCTGTCATGTCCCCACAGCACTTCCAGACACCGCAGCACAGAGTCCTTGCCAAACCTTCCATGGATGATTTCTCTTCAGGTCATCCCCACCCAAGGCCAGCACCACCTGAATAGTCACTGCAGAGGCTCCAGCCATCTCTCCCATGGCCAGTCACCCTGTACCACAGGGATAAAAGCTAGTCCACAAACTGTGTTTAAAGGCTTTCAGTAGCCACAGGGAGGGGAAGCAGCTGCCTTGGGGAGCACAGGCTGTTATAGTGTCCCATGTCACAGAACAAACATGAATCTAATATACCAAAGGCTGGGCCCTATGTGGGCAAGATCTTCAAACTGCTTTTGCCATGTTTGAGTCTTCATGCTGTATTCCACTTCCTTAGGCAACAGAGACATAGGTCTAGGCCTCAGATTAAAGGTGGCAGAGAGATGGGCGACTGCCACGGCACAACTGGTCTACACGTGAGGTGAGCCTGGTGCATCAGTTCTTCACATGCAGCACAAGTCCAGAGCCCCAGGTCTGCACAGGGCTAGAGCCCACCATCATCTTAAAATAATCCAGACTCTCTCCTTTTCATTCCTGCCTCATCAAGAGCATCCAAATTCAACAATTATAGGTCTTATAGATATTAAAGACTAAACTAACCAGTAAGAGTCATTGTGTATGAGACTGACTTAAGGCACATCTGGGAAACAGCTCCTAAGGTACAAGCTGTGAATGCAGCAGACACAAGCCAGTTTACTGGAGGGTCACCAAACTATCCCCCAAAAAAATGTTCCTTAGAGTTATGCCAGCTAGCTAAAGATGCCCTTCCTCCATGGGACTAATCGCTCTTTTTAATGGACAGATGAAATAACATGAAGGAGCATCTTCCTGGAACATGATTTAGAAGCTAGAATTTTACTGGCTTTGGTGGTAACTGTACTCCTAGTAGTCACTTAGTCCAATTCATAATTGCTTGGTTATTTTTGTAGTTTATTAACTATCAGATGTTACAACCTTCTGGAGCATGTATATCATTTTCATATGTTCCCTCTTGCCACATGCACCTACATTTGAGCTTACTTTAAACAAATCTGCAGCTGTAACTGAAAAAAAAAGTATGAATTATTGAAAGTTTAGAAGAAACATTAATTACTTCCAACCAAGGTCCAAAATATGTAGTTAAATACTCCTTAGAGTGTATATAGCACATTCAAAAATACTGGCTATTCTCCAAAGGTTTGTATCTGCTAAGCTTAAAAATTCATGTAAGTCTTTAAAATTAATGCTGCATAACCATGTGTATCCTCTAGAACCATAGCAATTACAATAAAAGTGCTTTAATTTGTTGTCAAGTGATTTTCATCATAATGTGACACTAAGTACCAAAGCATTTAATAATTATCCCATTACTATAATGTATTAACAATATTTCCAAATATTTACACTAGAAGATAAGGTGGTTTTCAGTTCTCACTTCTCTTACAAACATAAATTGAGAGGATGTGACCTGTTTGAAGAAGCTAAGATTTCTCCGGCAGCTGTTTCTCTTTCAGACGAGAATAAGAAAAGACAACAAAAGCAAAGTCTTCTCTAATTCCTAGCAATGCAGCAGGAAAACATCATCCTCTTTACAAAGCAAGTCCCCAGTCTTGAAGCCTTGCACAGATGCTGAACTTTAAATTCAATTGGCTTACTCGTGCATCAAATCAAGCATAAACTTCAGTCCCTGCAGCTTCAAACTTGACCTATCCAGGAAAAAAAAAAATCCAAGATATTAGCTATACATTTCTTCATCCAGCTTTACATGTATTTAACAATTCATCAAAAATGCCATGCATGCATGACAGTGCTTTAAGATTTTGAGCACAGAACTAGCGTAGAGCAAGTAGTTGCACCAAAATGTCTTTCTTGCAACACCCAAAGCTAAATAATGACAGTGACCCAAATCCTGCAGATTTTGTTCCTGACTGGAGAAAAGACACCCCCAACAAAAGTTCCCCT